>NC_041226.1:32405149-32510083 GCF_002837175.3 Physeter macrocephalus | reverse complement strand
CTCAGCGGCCATGGCTCATGGGCTCAGCCGCTCCGCGGCATGTGGGATCCTCCCAGACCGGGGCGCGAACCCAGTTCCCCTGCATCGGCAGGCAGACGCACAACCACTGCGCCACCAGGGAAGCCCCCTTGCTGCTTTTAATATTTTTTGTTTGTATTTAATATTTGACAGTTTGATTAATATGTGTATTGGCATGTTTCTCCTTGGATTTATCCTGTATGGGACTCTCTGTGCTTCCTGGAATTGATTGACTATTTCCTTTCCCATGTTAAGGAAGTTTTCAACTATAATATCTTCAAATATTTTCTCAGTCCCTTTCTTTTTCTCTTCTTCTTCTGGGACCCCTATAATTCGAATGTTGGTACGTTTAATGTTGTCCCAGAGGTCTCTGAGACTGTCTTGAATTCTTTTCATTCCTTTTTCTCTATTCTGCTCTGTGGTAGTTATTTCCACTATTTTATCTTCCAGGTCAGTGATCCATTCTTCTGCCTCAGTTATTCTGCTTTTAATTCCTTTTAGAGAATTTTAAATTTCATTTATTTTGTCATTCATAATTGTTTGTTTGCTCTTTAGTTCTTCTAGGTCCTTGTTAAGTGTTTCCTTTATTTTCTCCATTCTGTTTCCAAGATTTTTGATCATCTTTACTATCATTACTCTGAATTATTTTTCAGGTAGACTACCTGTTTCCTCTTCATTTTTTGGCCTGGTGGGTTTTTACCTTGCTCCTTCATCTGCTGCATATTTCTTTGTCTTCTCATTTTGTTTAACTTACTGTGTTTGGTGTCTCATTTTCACAGGCTGCATGTTCATAGTTCCCATTGTTTTTGGTGTCTGACCCCAGTGGGTGAGTTTGGTTCAGTGGCTTGTGTAGGCTTCCTTGTTGAGGGTACTGGTGCCTGTGTTCTGGTTAATGGGGCTGTATTTTGTCTTTCTGGTGTGCAGGACTGCCTCTGGTGGTGTGTTTTGGAGTGTCTGTGAACTTCATATGATTTTAGGCAGCCTCTCTGCTAATGGGTGGTTTTGTGTTCCTGTCTTGCTCGTTGTTTGGCATGGGGCATACAGCACTGTGGCTTGCTGGTTGTTGGGTGGACCTGGGTCTTAGTGTTGAGATGGAGATTTCTGGGAGAGCTCTCACCGATTGCTATTGCAAGTGGCTGGTAGTTCTCTGGTGGTTCAATGTCCTGAACTTGGCTCTCCCACCTCACAGGCTCAGGTCTGACACCAGGCCAGAGCACCAAGACCCTGTCATCCTCAAGGCTCAGAAGAAAATGGAGAAAAAAAGAAATAAAAATAAATAAATAAATAAAATTTAAAAATAAAAGAGGAGAGCAACCAAACCAATAAACAAATCCACAAATGATAAAAAACGCTAAACACTAAATTAAGATAAACATAAAAATCAGAAACAAATCAGTCCCTGATAGAACACCCCAAGTCTACAGTTGTTCCCAAAGTCCACTGCCTCAATTTTGGAATGATTTCTTGTCTATTCATGTATTCCACAGATGCAGGGTACATCAAATTGATTGTGGGGATTTAGTCTGCTGATCCTGAAGCTCCATGGAGAAAGTTCCCTTTCTTTTCTTTGTTCACACAGCTCCTGGGGTTCAGCTTTGGTTTTGGCCCCACCTCTGAGTGTAGGTCACCCTCAGGCATCTGTTCCCACTCAGACAGGTCGGGGTTAAAGCAGCGACTGATTAGGGGGCTCTTGTTCCTTCAGGCTGGGCAGGGGAGGAGGGTTAAGGTATTTATAATTGGAATGTAGCGGGACCCTGCAGCGGCAGAGGCTGACATGACATTTCAACAGCCTGAGGCGTACTGTTTGTTCTCCTGGGGAACGTGTCCCTGGATCACGGGACCCTGGCAGTGGCATGCTGCATAGGGCCCAGGGGTGTGTGGATAGTGACCTGTGCTTGCACACAGGATTCTTGGTGGCTGCAGAAGCAGCGTTAGCATTTCATGCTTGTCTCTGAGTTCCGAGCTGATAGCTGCGGTTCATGCCCATCTGTGGAGCTTGTTTAGGTGGTGCTCTGCCTTCTGTGGGCAGACAGGGAAGAATCAACTCTCCTCTTGCACCCTGAAACAATGGTCTCTTGACTCTTAGGCAGTTCCAGACTTTTGCCTGAACTGCCTCCCGGCTAGCTGTGGTGCACTAACCCCTATCAGGCTGTGTTCATGCAGCCATCCCCAGTCCTCTCCCTGGGATATGACCTCCAAAACCCGAGCTTCAACTCCCAGCCCCCACCTGCCCCAGCAGGTGAGCAGACAAGCGTCTCGGGCTGGTGAGTGCTGGTCTGCAGTGATCCTCTGTGGGGGAATCTTTCTGCTTTGCCCTCTGCATCCCTGTTGCTGCGCTCTCCTCTGTGACTCTGAAGCTTCCCTCCCCCCTCCTTGTCTCCACCAGTGAAGGGGCTTCCTAGTGTGTGGAAATGTTTCCTCCTTCACAGCTCCCTCCCAGAGGTACAGGCCCATCCCTTTTCTTTTGTCTCTGTTTTTCCTTTATTTCTTTTGCCCTACCCAGGTACTTGAGGAGTTTCTTCCCTTTTGGGAAGTCTGAGGTCTTCTGCCAGCATTCAGTAGGTGTTCTGTAGGAATTGTTCCACATGTAGATGTATTTTTGATGTATTTTTTGGGAGGAAGGTGATCTCCACATCTTACTCCTCTGCCATCTTGAAGGTCCTCCCAACCTACTTATATTTTAATCTTATTCTTGCTTGGGTGAGAATTAGAAAATAATTAATTATTGGGTGAATAATAATATGAATTTTTATTTTGATAGGTAACTCAGGTAATGGCACTTTGTTATATTTACAAACTACTAACAATGATTTACATTATTGCTGAAAACTTTTGCAGCTCCGGTGGGAAAAAAAGCAAACCCTACTTTCTAGTAAATTCCTTAGTGGAGGTTCATATATAGTGAAAAAAATGGTCTTCCAAATATTACTCCAAAGTTATTTCTAGCCTTTCTCAGGAGGCAGACTATATGCCTAAACATTCACATTCTGTTCTCTTCCTTTTTTTCCTCTACTATTTAAAATATATTTTCAGTATCATGTAGAGTTGCTTGGATCAGAATACATTCTCCTGATAGTTCAACCTCAACACTGAACTAAAATTCCTTCCAAGGTTTTTAATTTTTATTTTATTGCAGTAAACACACTTGACATGAGATGTGCACTCTTAGCAGATTTTTAAGTGTAACCTACAGTATTCTTAACAGTAGGCACGATGTTGTATAGTAGATCTCTAGAACAGTGTATTCATCTTGAATAACAGAAACTTTATAGCTAATGATTAGCAACTCCCCTTTGTCCCTGCTTCCTGTCCCCTGGCAACCACCATTCTACTCTTTGCTTCTATGAGTTTGGATATTTTGGATACCTCCTTTAAGTGGAATCATGCACTATTCATACTTCCATGACTGGCTGATTTCACTTAGCATAACGTCAACGAGGTTTGTCCATGTTGTTGCATATTGCAACATTTCTTCCTTTTTAAAAGTGAATAGTGTCCCATTGTTTGAATATGCCACATTTTCTTTATTTATTCATTCATCTATGGGCATTTACTTTGTTTCCACCTCTTGGCTATTGTAAGTAGTACTGCAACAAAATGAGAGTACCAATATCTTTTTAAAATCCTGACATCTATTCTCTTTGAAAAATATCCAGAAGTGGGATTGCTGGATCAAAAACAATACTTTGGATAGCCAAAGCAACCTTGAGAAAGAAGAACAAAGCTGAAGGCATCATGTTTTTTGATTTCAAAGTGTATTAGAAAGCCACAGTAATTAAACCAGTATAGTATTTTTTTAAAATTAGTGTATAGTTGCTTTACAATGTTGTGTTAGTTTCTGCTGTACAATAAAGAGAATCAGCTGTATGTATATATAAATTCCCTCCCTCCCACTCCCCATCCCACCTATCTAGCTCACCACAAAGCACCAAGCTGAACTCCCTGTGTTATACAGCAGGTTCCTGCTAGTTATCTATTTTACACATGGTAGTGTATATATGTCAATCTCAATCTCCCAATTCATCCCACCCCCCCTTTCCCCCACCATGTCCATACATCCATTCTCTACATCTGCATTTCTATTCCTGCCCTGCAAATAGGTTCATCTGTACCATTTTTCTAGATTCCACATATGTGTGTTAATATACAATAATTTTTTTCTCTTTCTGACATCACTCTGTATTACAGACTTTTGCACAACAAAGAAAACCATAAATGAGGTGAAAAGACAACCCTCAGAATGGGAAAAATATTTGCAAATGAAGCAACTGACAAGGGATTAATCTCCAAAATATACAAACAGCTCATACAGCTCAATATCAAAAAAACAAACAACCCAGTCAAAAAATGGGTGGAAAAACTATATAGACATTTCTCCAAAGAAGACATACAGATGACCAAGAGGCACCTGAAAAGCTGCTCAACATTGCTAATTATTAGGGAAATGCAAATCAAAACTACAATGAGGTATCACCTCACACCATTTAGAATGAGCACCTTCAGAAAATCTACAAACAACAGATGCTGGAGAGGGTGTGGAGAAAAGCGAACCCTCTTGCACTGTTGGTGGGAATGTAAATTGATACAGCCACTATGGAGAACAGTATGGAGGTTCCTTAAAAAACTAAAAATAGAATTGCCATATGACCCAGCAATCCCACTACTGGGCATATACCCTGAGAAAACCATAATTCAAGATGACACATGCACCCCAATATTCATTGGAGCAGTATTTACAATAGCCAGGACATGGAAGCAACCTAAATGCCCATCCAAAGATGAATGGATAAAGAAGATGTGGTACATATATACAATGGAATATTATTACTCAGCCATAAAAATGAATGAAATTGGTCATTTGTAGAGATGTAGATGGACCTAAAGACTGTCATACAGAGTGAAATGAGTCAGAAAAATAAAAAAAAAAATATAGTATATTAACGCATATATGTGGAATCTAGAAAAATGGTACAGATGAACCAGTTTGCAAGGCAGAAATTGAGACACAGATGTAGAGAACAAACGTATGGACACCAAGGGGGAAAAGCAGTAGGGGGGGTGGGGACAATGAACTTTGAGATTGGGATTGACATATATACACTAAAAGGTATAAAATAGGTAACTAATAAGAACCTGTTGTATAAAAAAATAAATAAAATTTTTAAAAAAGAAAAAAAATGAGAAGGCAAGGAATGGAATGAGAAAAGGTATTTGTAACCTGTATTCTGATAAGGGGTTAATATTCAAAGTACATAAGGAACTCATAACTCAATAGGGAAAAATAAGCAAATAATTCAATTAAAAATTGAGCAAGTGACATGAACAGACATCTTCAAAGTCATTAGGCCTTTTAGAATAGCTATTATCAATAAGACAAGAGATAACGAGTTCTGGCAAGGTATGTGGATAAAAGGACATATTTGTGCATTGTTGGTGGGAATGTAAATTGGTACAGTCACGAAGGAAAACAATATGGATTTTCCTAAATAAGTCAAAAATCAAGCCACCATATAATCCAGCAATCCCACCTCTGGATATATTTCCAAAGAAATGAGATCACTACTCCAAGAGATATCTGTGCCCCCCTGTTTATTGCAGTATTATTCACAATAGCCAAGACATGGGAACAACCCAAGTGTCCAATGATGGCAGAATGGATAAAGAAAGTGTATTTTATATATGTAAAACCTTCAAACAATGCAAGCTTTAGGGCACTGACTCCCACCGAGTTTAAAATCTGTGTATAACTTTATAGTCAGCTCCCCGTATCCACTGTTCTGCATCTGCAGATTCAACCAGCCACAGACCTTGGAGTAGTATTGTAGTATTTATTGAAAAAAAATCCACATAAAAGTGGACCTGTGCAGTTCAAAACTGTGTTATTCAAGGGTCAACTGTATATATAATTTTTATATTCATAATATATATTAAATGTATAAAATATAATATACATAATAATATATAATATATAATGGGATATTTATTATTTAGCCATAAAAATAAGGTACTCCTGCATTTGTGACAACATGGATGAACCTTATAGACATTATGCTAAGTTAAATAAGTCAGAGACTATACTCTGAAATACTGTATGATCTCACTTTTACATGGAATCTAACTAAAGTCAAACTTACAGAAACAGAGCAGTTTAAATTTGCAGTTATAAGATGAATAATTTCTGGGGATGTATTGTATTACGTTAACAATACTGTCTTGTATAGTTGATAGTTGCTAAGAGAGTAGATCTTAAAAGTTCTCACCACAAATGCAAAAAAAGTTAATTATGTGAAGTGATGGATATGTTAACTAGCCTTATTGTGACAATCATTTCAAAATATATACATGAACCACATATCACATTGTGCAGCTTAATCTTATACATGTTATGTGTCAATTATATCTCAATAAGGCTGGAAAAAATGGGCTAAGCACTTGAATAGATGTTTAACCAAAGAAGAGATACAAATGTCAACAGGTATAAGAAAAGATGCTCAATGTCACTTATGATCAGGGAAACGCAAATCAAACTCAATGAGATATCACCTCACTCATGTCTTGATGACTATTGTCAAAAAAGTGAAAGGCAATGAGTTTGGCAATGATGTGGATAAAGGGGAACCTTGTACACTGTTGGTGGGAATGCATAATAAATTGGTGCCGCCACAATGGAAAGCAGTATGGAGGGTCCTCAAAACATTAAAAATAGAACCACCATATGATTCTTTTCTCTTTTGGCTGCTGATAAATACATCTTTTCTAATGTGCACTTGCTAACATTTTAATGATTATTAATTATTTTCTATATTGGAAACTTTTTCAGTAAATTGGTCAATTTAAAAGTGTTTTGGATTAATAGGCATATAGAATTATTAATTATTTATTATTTTAAACTCTAACCATAGTCAGGACATAAAAAATTGATTTGCTATTTTTAGACAGAGATCCTCTGCTATTATTGAATTATTCTGCACAAGAGTTTGTTATCAAGAATTTTGAGCCAAGCCTTAACTTTTTAAGTGAGTCTTTGCAATAGTATATCATTTCTAAAACAAGTCATTCACTGCTAATATAGTTTCCGGCTCCTCATATGGTATGCTTCCTTATATAATTAAAAGTGTTATCATATGAAAACATCAACCAAGCTTAACTTTCATATATGTTTGCTAAAAAGCAGGTATTGAAAAAAAGTAAATTGTTTGCAAAGGGACTTTGATTTAATCAAAACCAATTTGAGCAAGTAATAATGTAATAGTAATAATCAAAACATATACTCATTGGATTTCCTATATATCTACATAAATATTACAAAATTTATGGTCAGGTCACAGCTAATTGGAGAGCATCAGGAAAATGTCATATAATAACTAAAATTACAATTAAAACAAGTTTATTTGGCATGAAGGAAGTAGAAGACCTTTCAAGTAAGGAGAAATCGCAAGCAACTCTTCAGAACTTTAAGAGTTCCAATTAAGAATACATTTGAGAAAGATGAGAAATTCATTAGTTTCCTGGAATATTCACAAGTTCTCACTCCTTTCTACAATGGAAATACATGTATTTCTCCCTATTATATGCATAAGAAAATACAGAGATATTGACATGCTTGGTTCAGAATATTCCTTCATTTCACAAAAGATCTGATAAAAGACTCTATTTCAATATTGTTGGAATACAATTATATTCAGAGTTTAATGTGCAACATGTTTCACATGGTCCATGGTTGCTTTTATTTTTTTATTTTTGTTTTTTCATGGTTGCTTCTAAACAGAATTGTTTTTATGTTTGGATAAGGTCCTGAAATTGAGGCTGTTTCAGAATCTCACTAAAACCTTGCTTGACCCAGTTACCTGGTCTTCCCCAGGTTGGCCTAGGTGACACTCATTTATTTCCCTAATATAATAAGCACTATCATATACTTCAGAATATTGTATGTAAATTATAATATCTGTCTCTGTGCCCATTGCTCCCTGTGTGAACTCTCGCAAGGAGTATTTGTTTATATCTGTATCCCAAGTGTTGACCTTAAGTGCTGAACTGTGTCTGGCATGAGTTATCCTTTCTCAGGAAGTGAAATAGTTTCATTCATCTATGCAAAACCCTTTATTTTGTGACTATTAATGTCAGGGACTACTTAGGAGAATAACATAGTTTACTTTTGACTTTTAATATTTAAGTGTTTTTACTTTTGCTAATCTCTGATCCAGAAGTCAGAACACCCAAAGTAAAAACCAAACTTGGTCAAGTTAATTAATTATTGAGACTTAATTTCCCCACCTATAATATGAGGTAAGAATTCTTATGTCAAAGTGTTATTTTGAGGACTAAACCACTTAACATAAAAATAAATTGCAAAATGATAGTAATCAAATAAGTATCAGGGATTGTTACGGGCTGAAAATTTGTATCCCCCTCAAATTTATAATAAATGGTGAAGCCCGAATCCTACGATGTGGTGGTATTTGGAGTTGAGGTCTTTGGAGGTAATTAGGTGTAGATGAATTCATGAGGATGAAGTCGCCATGATAGGCTAAGTGCCCTTACAAGAAGAGACCAGAAATCTAGCCCTTTCTTTCCACTCTCTGAGGACATAGTATGAAGACAGCCTTCTGCAAGCCAAGAAGAGCGCTCATCAGAAACCAAATCAGCCTGTACTCTGATCTTGGACTTCCAGCCTCCAGAACTGTGAGAAATTAATGTCTACAGTTTAAGGCACCCAGTTTATGGTATTTTGTTACAGCAGCCAAAGACTGGTGCTGTTTATCTGGCATACTACTTGTGCACCTCTGTGATACCTTTTAACATTAAAAAGTGTTATATTAAAGTAGCTGTTTAATTGCTTTAGTTTTATTTCTTTGCTTAGTCTTGCAACACTGCTTTTATTGTTTTGGTTTTTAATCTTTACTACCAAGAAAGGACAGTCTTCTTACATATATCTGAAAAAATATCTACTTCCTAATATAGACAGAATTTACAATTTTAATCTCATTAAGTTGTTTTAAAAGGTGTCTTTCTTATAATATAAAGTAAATGGCAGCACATAGCATTTACCTTGAGTGATTTTTCTTTAATTTAAAGCTCAGATTTAGAAATATCCTATTACAGAATACACAGTGAAAAAGAAAAACAACTGATTGACAAGCAAAAACATGTATTTTATTCAGGAAAAAAAAAAATCTTCCAAAGGCTCAATTTCTTTTTCTTTTTTCATTCTGTTGTTGTGGTTGCCTAGAAACCAGTACTAGGATCATGATTTAAGGGAGTGCAATCTTATGTCTCTTTTCCCCCTAATGCAGAAAGAAGACTGCACTGAATATCACTCAAAATTAACAGCATCTCATTAGAACTTTGTGACACTTCCTGCTGGGTGGCCACACAGGCAGACCTGCTGCTGGCTGTCTTTAAAACTAAGGACCTAGAAGCTTGTTAATTGGCCAGAGGTAGGTAGCCAATTTTCTTCCCCTTTCTAAACCAGAATTGACCCTCTTCTGTCCTTTAGGCCCCCAGTCTCAGAAGTTTTGAGCACTGCAGACCTGGAAGTTATACCCTATTTTGTAGACTTTCTTTCTGATCACAACCTTATGTGTTGAACTGTTGCAAATGATTTTTAAAACAGTGTCTTTAAAAATGGTGGTCAATACACTGAAAGGTGTATATCATTTCATTTATCCTTTCTGATGTACTTGACTTCTTATCGAAGTAGAACTAAGGGTACACTGTTCAGAAAACTCAACTCCAAATGTGCTATTTGTGAAGAGCTAAACATAATAACATTGATAACAATTCTATAGAGGATGCACTATCCAGATTCATGTGAAGGACATGTGATCTGCTATTTAGTTCTATTGTGTTCAAGTACTTTTTCTTCCCATTTCAGATGATACCGGAGATGAAATTTAACCAGGCTTTATCTCTCTCCCCAAGGAAAGAATGATTTGCGTTTGAAATGATCTGAGGGTACTGAGGAACTAGAATGGTCCAACCCTGATTTGCTAGTTACAAAGGTGTGTTTCAAATCAAATGGGACTTGATAAAGCCATTTGACAAAGAGAGATTAGCATTAAGTCCAAATGTAAACAGCTTGGGCAAAGAGTAAGACTGAATGTGGGGACAGAGGGAAGCTGATTAGTAATTCAGATTTTCTCTTGGCTGAAAAGAGACTGATAGCTAGAGTGCTAGCAATCTTCACCTTTTGTTGACCATCTGTACTGCGCTTTCCCCAGCAGAGAGCCAGCTCGTTTGGGGACAGGAGAGCAGAAGGGCATAGCTTCTCATAGGAGAGAGAAATTAAAAGCCACGCTAAACGCTGTCAATTAAAAGACATTAGTCCGATAGGACCTGCCCATTAAGAGTGTTGAGCATGCACAGATGCTGCTGTTGCGAGCATGACACCAGTAATTAGGTATCACAAGTAGGAGGACTTCACACACTATTTAGCAAAAACATTGCACTGTTTTTGCATAAACTTTTGCCATAACTTTAATTGCAGTGGGTTTCACCATTATGGGTCAAAAGAAATATCGCCATTTTATAACAGCCAGGACTATTGCTTTCTAATTAGGTTTAAGACACATCACAAAATAGATGAGATTACAAAAGAGAATGGGAAAAACAAGAGTACTATGCTATTATAAGTACATTAGTTATGATAAATGTCTATACTTAGTCAAGAAAAATTAAAGCTCAATTTATTTTTATACACTTTCATGTTCTCTTGTCATTGCTCACTGATGGCTTGTCTTTTGAGTGCATCTGTAATGCTTTAAAATAAATAAAACAGGACTTGAATCTGCATTTCAATTACTGCAGTACATTTTCAGTAGTACGGTGACGTGTTCAAGGAATTTTATTTTTCATTTAAGAAACTGTTCTTCATTTTCCATTCTTAGTATCTCCCTCTCATATAGTATTCTTTTCATAAAATTCAAAGGAAAAAAGATAAAATGATTCTAATTGATACAGGATCTATGGAATCTATGGAAATGGGATATTGAGAAAATGTCTCCTGTGGACTAGCCTCACTTTTCTAACTGAGAAACATCATTCATACAAAAGACCATTTTTTTTCCTTCCCTGAGGTCTCAATAAAAGATAATGAAAGGGTAGAATTCTATTCCTATTCTGAAACCAGGGCTCTATAAGTACAAATCTGATGGTCCCAAACACCAGTGACATGCCACTGAAAACCTCTCAAGGGAACAGGGTGTGCAGCATGTAGATTAATAGAAAAGGCAGATTAAACAAATCATTCAGGCATCCCTGATGCTTCCTGCCTGCTCCCCACACATCTTCTTTGTAAGAGCCCTGTACATTACCCTCATTAGAACAATCTGTACAAGCCCCTATATTACTTCAGAAGAGCATCACAGTAAGGAAACAGGAATCAATGGTGAAAGCTTCAAGAGGACAATCAGGCAGTCCCCAGGACAGTGAGGAAACAGGAAAATAACAGCTTGTAAAGCTTGACAACCTCGAGTCAGATGCAGCTTCAGGACTCCTGTTGCTTAGCGTCTGCAGCCTGCAATAAGAACATTGTTCTTAGGAGATGGCCAGGGCCCTGCTGTCTTCATTTAGGATGCATAAAGCTGCCCAAGGTAGAGTTCCAGGGCGATTTAGAGAGTACATTTCATATAGAAATAAGGACCAGACCTTTGGAAAGACTAACATAAAATAAAATAAAATAAAATAAATAAAATAAAATACCTCAGAATCTGCAGCTGTATGTGCATATAGATGTGAGTGTATGTCTGTGTCTGTGTATTAGGACCCATTGATGAGCTATGTGTAATCAATAATCTAGCAGCCTTGCACAGAGCTATTTAGCTACTAGTCCAGGAAAATAAAAAGAAAGTGGACTGTACAGGCAAGAGATAAATATGGCCCATAATTTTATTTTTATTATCAGTTGTTTTCCTAAATAAAATTATTTTGTTTTTAAAAATTGTATTAAAATTTTATGTACTTTGAGTCCATTTTCAGAAATTAAGGTGTCAACTAAGATATTAAGTTTCATAAATTTTCCAATATATATATAGTGTATACGTAGTATATATATATATAAACTTTTCTAATATATATAGTGTCTATATGTAGTGTATATTACTATATATTATGTATTATGTAGATAAACATAATCATCAAAAACACTAAATGCATTCTACTAATTAGAGGTTCAATAAAAAAATAACAAATGATATTCCAAGATTTCTTATTGCAAGTTATTAGTATAGAACAGAAATTGAAGTGGCAACCTAATTGCTTTGAATACAAACATCATATTATTTCATTGGCTTGGTATTTGCATAAGATGATTAGTCCTCTCACCAGTTGAAAGAAGCTATCAGCACTAAAGAAACAATTAAAGTATTTCTGATCCTATGAGGCGCAAGCTAGTAAAACTACTCCCTCTTGGGAGGAAAGTGCTTGTCCATATGAGGTAAATTATCTCTCCAAGGGAGCCAAATGATGATAATGATTTTCAGAGGCCAAGTAATAATTCAGAGATGAGTAAAATTTTTCTATGGCAAGTATGAGTTTAGGGTATTCACAGATTCCCCCAAGCCTTTCACCTTAGCAATATAGCAAGTGGTCCAATAATTTGATATTTCTAAACGGAAATGCATTTACCCAACATGTAGCTGGTTATTAGAGATATAGCAATATTGATGATATGAGTTTGCTGGTTCCGTAGGTGTGCACCACATAGAGCCTTGCTGACAGCATTAAAAACTTTAAAA
Source organism: Physeter macrocephalus (assembly GCF_002837175.3). Classification (NCBI taxonomy): domain Eukaryota; kingdom Metazoa; phylum Chordata; class Mammalia; order Artiodactyla; family Physeteridae; genus Physeter; species Physeter macrocephalus. The sequence goes on along the minus strand of NC_041226.1, from coordinate 32,497,331 downwards.
CATAATATATTAGGATATGAACTATTCAATATCACGTACACATACACACACACACTTTGATAATTGAGTAATTACACATATGTCACACACATCCACTCCCTCTCAAAGGAACAACTAAAAAATCTCCCATCATTTAGTCAGAAGTGTTGCCACTTGTCATAAAATATTTTCCTTTGTTTTCTGTCATGGAGCTAACTACAGTGAATGCTGAGGTGATAATAGAAAGATATTTGTTTCCAGTGTTTTCTCCAGCTTCTTTCTTAGGGGAATTTATTATTATTATTATTATTATTAGAATAAATTTATTTTATTTATTTATTTTTGGCTGAGTTGTGTCTTCATTGCTGCTTGTGGGTTTTCTCTAGTTACGGCGAGTGGGGGCTACTCTTCTTTGTGTTGCGCGGGCCTCTCACTGCGGTGGCTTCTCTTGTTGCAGAGCACGGGCTCTAGGCATGTGGGCTTCAGTAACTGTAGGACTCAGGCTCAGTAGTTGCGGCTCACAGACTCTAGAGCGCAGGCTCAGTAGTTGTGGCGCACGGGCTTAGTTGCTCTGCGGCATGTGGGATCTTCCCGGACCAGGGCTCGAACCCACATCCCCTTCATTGGTAGGTGGGCTCTCAACCACTGTGCCACCAGGGAAGCCCAGGGGTATTTTTTATTAGATCAATCTCATTTTCAGGCCTTCCAAATACATTTACAGGTCTCTATAGGGTTGATGGACAATTATGCCTATGGACAGTAGGTACCTCAAATGTTGGCAAGCAGTGAGTTTTCTCAGCTGGGACATTTAGTTCTCGTACAGTCAGTGAAAAAGAAAACATAGCTGAGTCTTCAATGAAAACTTAAGACACAGTCTTCCTTCAAAATTATACTTTGATTGAAGTGGAAAGGGTTAAAACCAGAACAGCTAAATATATGTGAGAGGAAATAGTCCATGTTCTCAAGTAATGAAAAATATATCAATTTATCACACACTGTATATTCTTCTAGTTTGACTTCCATTTTTTATAAAAGCAGAAAGAAATTTTAGACATCTTGCAAGGCAACTTGAGAAATTATTGCAAACTCATCTCAGGCACTGGTCCTGCATGTAAAATAAAGGAGAAAAATAAAAGAGCAACTGGAATTAAATAAGTAGTAACCAGTAAAAATGTAATTTTTATATTAAAACTATAGAAGTGACACAACATCATTATGAATTATTAGAGTCTTTCTTTCTTACTAATTAATTTCTTTCTTCCTAGTTTATTCATACATCATTATCTCCTTTTGCAGGTCCTTTGAAAAAGGGGATTGAAAAGTTAGAAAACTTACTTTCTCTACTGGTCAAATAGTTAAAACCATATAGCAGAAACTTCAATAAATTTTAGAGTATTGAAGAGATTCTGAAATTTCTCCTTAAAGGTTCTCAGCAGAACTTCCTGTAACACCACTTTGTAGTTTCTTCCTGATTTATTATGCCATACTTCCACTAATTTGGGAAATATGAACTCATCATCACATTCATCTTTTCTCATTCTTTCCAAATAGCATTTTCTTGTGATTCAAAAAATCCCTTAAATAGGTTAATAATGTTCAAAATACTCCAGAAATAACCTCTTTGCTGATAAAGTGACACAAATGATCATCCAGAAGAATAAACTCGTAGCAAGCATCAGAAAAATTTTCTAGGAGTAACGAACACGGCATATATTACCAAATATTGATAGTATTGCAAAGTTTTGATAATTGAAAGAGTGTGGTCTTGGTACAGTGACACAGGTAATTATACAATTAATGCAGGACAATTGAAGCATTTAAATTTAACAGAGACAATAGTGATAACTTAATAAATGATGTAAATATGGTTGGTTAGCCATTTACAAAAATAATTCAACCAGTTTCTTCACCTCACTTTTTATGGGTTTATAAAAATGAATGTGATTCAATGATATAGAGGTAAAATAAACACAGAAAACCATAAAATTAGTAGAAAAAAACCCCACGAAACTTGTCTAATATATTATTAAGTGGGGGAAAAAAAAGGAAGATGCAGGATGTATGTAACAGTGTGCTTTCATTACACTAATTTGTGTGAGTGTGTGTTTGTACACACATTGGATGTTTCTGAAAAGACCCACAATGCTGTTGATATGGCTGACAACACTGAGAGCCTCCCCAAAAATAGTGGTAAAATAAATATGTTTAGAGAAATGACTTGCTTTTTTCAGTACACTGATTTGAAATTATTGAAATTTTTACCCTTAATGTGTAGATTTTTAGAGTAAAAATTTAACACTGGTTAATACAAGAAAATGTATTGTATGTCAAGACTTCTCCCATGAAATTTTCCTTTTGAGTGTAAATTTTTCCAATCACTAGATGATCATAATGATACTAATATTCTCACTGCCTTTATTTATATGTATTGTACAATTTTTTTAGTTCAGTGTATTCCTTGGAAACATATACCAAACTCAGAGCAAACTCTGCCAAATTTTAAACACCTTGATAAAATGAACTCTGGTTTTTGAACATGCAATGTGTAGAAACTAAACTGTGTCATTTTTCCTTAGACTTTCAAAAATGTTTACTCTTACCAAGCTTGCATGGAAGACCTGTGCATGTCTCCTCAAGAACCCAGATCATTTCACTGACTACAAGGATATGCTTAATCTTTACCCTATGGTAATGGCATCCTTCCTATAAAAGGAATGAAAAGAGAGTCATGAATTCTTGTTGTAAAACCATCCTTTCCCAACTCCACTTGCTCACTGGCAGGTTCAAATGAAGTTGTTGGACATCACCTTCTTCCTTACTGAAAATGTCACCACCATTATCTTCCAAGAAACTATTTAGGCCCATTTATGTGTGTTTTTCCAATACCATCTAGCAAGTTTCCAGTCCTCAACAGACACTGACTGGGTGTCCTACAATTTAACTCAACTCTGACACTATCAACCTGGAGACAGCATCAGTTCCCACAGGTTAAAAGCTCAGTCCCTCAAGACTGCACCCCCTCCCAATTTCAGATGCCAATTACAAGCACAGGTTGTCACCAGGTTCTGACCCAAGATGATATAGATGGGAGGAGGTTTCCATGACCCCTCCTTTGGTTCAATGAACTTGCTAGAGCAGGTCACAGAACTCAGAGACTCAATTATTTATGCTCACCGGTTTATTATAAAGGATACAGATGAACAGCCAGATAAAGATGTATATAGTGTGAGGTCTGGAAGGGTCCTGAGCACAGGAGCTTCTGTCCCCATGGAACTGGAGTTCACCACTCTTTTGCCATGTAGATGGATTTGCCAAGCTGGAAGCTCATCAAATTTTGTTGTTCCAGAGATTTTTTGTAGAGTTTGATCTTCAGCTCCCTGCTTCCCCTTTCCAGTGGTTGGTGGGTGAGGCTGAAAGTTCCAACCTGCTAATCATTTGGTCTTTCTGTTGACCAGCTGCATCCTGAGTCTATCTAGGAGGTACCACCATAAGTCATCTCATTAGCATAAGCTCAAAAGTGACTTTTTATGAATGACAAAAGGTAAAACTCAGGAAATTCCAGGGGTTTGAAGAGTTTTGTGCCAGAAACCTGGAACAATGGCCAAATATATTTCTTATTTTATCACACCCATTTTCCAGGATTTTCAAATTGATTACCACAAGGAGCTCTAAACTCTCTGTCCTTCACATTCAGTTCTTCTATTCTGTACACCTCTCCCATATACAAAAATAAACTCCAAGTGGATTAAAGACCCAAATCTAAGACTGGAACCATGAAACTCCTAGAAGAAAACATAGGAAGAACACTCTTTGACATAACTTGCAGTAAAAATTTTTTGGATCCTGAAACAAAGAAAATAAAAGCAAAAATAAACAAATGGGACCTAATTAAAATTTACAGCTTTTGCACAGCAAAGGAAACCATAGACAAAATGAATAGATTACATACTGAATGAGATAAAATATTTCCAAATGATATCACCAAAAATGGATTAACATTCAACATATATAAACAGCTCATACAACTCAATATCAATAAAACAAAGAACACAATTAAAAAATGGACATAAGACCTCAATAGACATGTTTCTAAAGAGGACATACAGATGGCCAATAGGCACATGAAAAGATGCTCAACATCACTAATTATCAGGGACATGCAAATCAAAAATCACAATGAAATATCATCTCACACTTGTCAGAATGACTATCATCAGAAAGAACACAAATAACTAATATTGGCGAGGATGTGGAGAAAAGGGTCCTTGTACACCATTGGTGGGAATTTAAATTGGTGCAGACAATTTACATACTGGAGAACATTCCATGTGCACTTGAAAAGAATGTGTAAATGCTGTTTCTGGATTGAATATCCTGTAGATATCTTTAAGTCTAAATGGTTTATAGTTTCTTTTAAAGTCACTGTTGCCTTATTGATTTCCTGTCTGGGTGATCTGTCCACTGATGTAAGTGGGATGTTAAAGTCCCTCACTATTATTGTTTTATTCGCAATGTCTCCCTTTATTCTATTACTGTTTTATATATTTAGGTGCTCCTGTATTGGGTTCATATATATTAATCCTCTTCCTGTATTTATCATTATATAATGCACTTCTTGGTCTTTTGTTATAACCTTTGTTTTGAAGTCTATTTTTTCTGATACGAATAGTGCTACATCTGCTTTCTTATCATTTCCATTTGCATGAAATATCTTTTTTCATCCCTCACTTTCAGACTGTGCATGTCTTTAGCTCTGAACTGAGCCTCTTGTAAGCAGATTATTGAAGGGTCTTGTATTTTTTTCAATAAGCCACCTGGTGTCTGTTGATCAGAGTATTTAGTCCATTGACATTTTAAGTAATTATTGATAGGTATGTACTTATTGCAACTTTATTGCTTGTTTTCCAGTTGTTTTTGTAGTTCTCTGTTCATTTATTTCTTCTGTTTCTTCCCTTGTTGTTTGATGATTTTCTTTACTAGTATGCTTGTTTTCCTTTCTTTTTAGTTTTTGTGTATCTATTGTAGCATTTTGATTTGCAGTTACCATGAAGTTCATATATTACTTGCTTTAAACTGGTAGTCATTTAAGTTCAAACACATTTTACAAGATCTGCATTTTTGTCCCTTTTCTCTACATTTTATGTTTTTGATGTCCTATTTTATATCTTCATGTTTATCCCTTAACTATTTATTGTAGTTATAGTTGCTTTTACAATTTTTTGTGTTTTAATCTTTATGCTGGCTTATATAATTAGTTGACCATCATATATATTTGCCTTTCTTAGTTAGATTTTTTATTTTTCTATAGATTTTTACTTCTTTTCCACTTATAGAAGACCCTTTAACATTTATTTTAAGTAGGTTGAGTATTGATAAATTCTTTTAATTTTTGCCTGTCTGAGAAGATCTTTATCCTTCCTTATATTCTAAATTATAATCTTGCTGGATGGAGTATCCTAGGTTGCAGGTTTTTCCCTTTCAGCACTTTGAATGTACCATGCTACTCCCTTCTGGCCTGAAAAGTTTCTACAAAGAAGTTAGCTGATAACCTTATGGGGATTCTCTTGTATATGACTCTGTTTTTCTCCTGCTGACTTTAGAATTTTCTCTATCTTTAACTTTTGCTGTTTTAATTATGGTCTCTCTTGGTGTGGGTTGTTTGGATTCATTTTGTTTGGGACTTTATGTGATTTCTATACCTGGATATCTTTTTCTTCTTCAGGTGTGGGATGTTTTGGGCCATAATTTCCTCAAATGTATTTTCAATCCCCTTCTTACTCTCTTCTCCTTCTGAGACATCTACAATGAGAATGTTGATATACTTAATGTTACCCCAGAAATCTCCTAAACTGTTTTCATTTTTTAAATTTGTTTTTCTGTCTGCTGTTCTGATTGGGTGATTTCCATTATCTTCCAGATCACTTATGCTTTCTTCTGTATCATTTAGTCTGATATTCATTCCTTCTAGTGTGTTTTTTTAATTTCAGCTATTGGATTGTTCATTTTTAATTGAGTCTTTTTATATTTTCTACTTCCATGTTAAAATTTTCACTGTGTACCTCTAATCTTTTCCTTAATTCAGTTAACATTTTTATTACTAATGCTTTGAATTCTTCATCTGGTAAATTGTCTGTTTTATCATTTATTTTTTGAGGGGTTTTCTTTTGCTCTTTCAATTGAGAGCAATTCCTCTGCCTTTTCATTTTGCTTAACTTTCTCTGCCTCTATGAATTAGGTGAAAGAGTTACCTGTTGCAGTCTTGAAGGGATGTTCTTATGTGGGAGCATCTCTATACAGATTGTGTGTATCCAGTGCCTTTGGTTGGAGAGCTGGATTTGATGTGGACACAAGTCACATCTTTCCTCAGGAAGTGCTGGCAGCTATCACATTGGTAAGGTTGGGGATGGATATGGAGGGGCTAGAGCTGGAGCCTTGTGTGAGGCAGACTTCCACTCTGCTCAGTGGCCAAGACCACCCTATTGGTGGTAGGGTGTGATCCCAAGTTGCTGAAGAAGAAGCCCTGAGGGTTGAGCATGAGCTGGCTCTCTTCCTTTTAAGAGTGTGTTTCCCCCTCCCCACACTGGGACACTTGCTGAAAAGCAGGGAAATGTTGAAGCAAGTGGGTCGCCTGTAGGATCTCAGCTTATGTCAGCCTGCAGACAGAGGTTAATACTCTGCCTGGGCAGACACTCACAATTATTTCCCTTGCTCCACTCAGATGCAGCCTCGATTTCAAGACCACTTTGTCCCTTATAGCAGATCACTGCCCCCAGTCTCTGCTGCCAACATCTTGTTGGGGAGTCACACTGCAGAGCAGGTGGGGCCCACGTGGACTCTCTGTGTGTGTCGGGGGTGGGTGGTGAGATGTGGTAGAGTAGCTACTGTCTGTGATTTGGGCTGCTTCTGATGTACTGCTTCAGTAAGGGCCAACAATGGCCACTGCTGCCCCATCTAGGCTCCATGCTAGGACCAGGTCTCCTCTGTGTCCCACAATTGAGTCTTATCCCTGGTTGTGGCCACTCCAGATCCAGTGCTGCACTGAGATGTGGAGTGAGAGGGGTCGGAACTTTCACTTGGTTAAGGCTGGGGTGTGCCAGAGGCAGTGGCAAGAAACACGACAACTGGCAAACCCCAGAGTAGCCCTCTCCCCGCCCTCTTCAGGGGCAAGTCAGCACATGCACACTCTTCACAATCACAGTCCAGTTTCCCACAGCCTTCCTGTTAGTCCCAGTGGTCCTCCAATCAGCAAAAGGGGCTCATCCCCGCTGTGTAGGACCCAGGCTATGGCTCTCATTGTTAACTCTCCAAGGTGGGTGTCTGCACATTTATTCTCCTTTTTCCTCTGGGTCCCCTCCCAGAGGCACAGGTCCCAACTCAATCACTTTGTTTCCCCTTCTTAAAGGATTACATATGTATCTTTCTTACAGGCTTATTTGTACAGGAGTCCTTCTGCCAGTTTCCAATTATGTTTCAGTGATAATTGTTCCACATGGGGATGTATTTTTGTTGTATTTGTGGGGCAAAGATAAGCTCTACATCCACTGACTCTGCCATCTTGATACTAACACTGAATCTTTTAAATTAATTTCAAACTATAGAACATACTTATTCACTCATTTAATAGATTTGATGTATCCCTTTTGAATATAAATATCCCCAAAGATGCTGGAAATATGCCTCTTAAAATCCACTGAGTCTATTAAAAAAAGGAAAAAAAGTTCAATATATAAAAATTACTCTACATCAAATATGCAATATGTTCTAAAGACTGTTTTAATTGTTCTAATTATTTAAAATTATTTTTCAACACAATTTTTAAAAATTATTTTCACTTTTTAATGAAACAGTTACACATTATTTATTAGAATTTCTTGAATGACAGCTCATTCATTGAAAAGAGTCAACTGTTCTGAGATTGTAACACATGTTATTTAATCATCTTCTCTTTAATTAATTTTGGTTTTATTAATCTCTTGTTCTTTCAAATGAATGTCAAAAATCCCATTTAAAGTAAGCTTTCAAATAATAATGTATTTGTCAAATAATCTCAAGCAATTTGTAAAATTTATGTACAGATGACCCTTTTATATCCATAGAAGTTTATTAATTGTATAAACCTAATAGCTACGTTTAGACAATGTGAGAAACCTGGCATTGGTTGGCTATTTTTAGCTAACACAATGACTTAATTAAATCACTCTACAGTCCATGCAATTGATTGACTTGATATGGAACATAAATGGTTGAAAATAATGAACAGACAGGCTGAGTCCAAAATAAATATCGGGATGTATGTGTGAATGCGTGTGCCTGTACGAGTGTGTGTCAAGTGTGTGTCTGTATACATGTGTATAACCTGCATAAACACAATTATGCAAATATGCACATGTAGTGATTTATCTCAAGATTCCACCCTATGATTAGTCATATATTCTCTTAGAGATTCATGATAGGATAAAAGATTGATATTTATTCCCTCTGCAATTTTTCAGAAATGTTATGCACTAATGTAAAGTGGCTTGTCACCTATCAGATGAGGTTTGAATGTCACCTCAATCTGTTCCTGACTGAAAGACAGTACTTAAAATCCCACTGCCAGTGATTCATTATTTGAGTTAAAACTTTCCCCCTGTTAAAATAAGAACACCCCTTTGGAAGAGAAGTATGCTCTACTGTATCCAGCTATCAATAAAATGGGTAAAAAATATGTTGGATTTCTATATTACATCTCAGTATTACAAAAGGTCAGTTTATCAAAATTCTAAGCTTATAGCAAGTAATAATGGAAGGCAGTGTTTGTAGTTTTTGTAAGACAGAGGCTAGAATGTCTGAATAGGTGGAAAATTGACATGAATGGGGCATGGCAGTAAGAGGGTAAGATTACCCGGAGGCATGTATAAGGGGACCAAGGGTCAGTGTTAGTGGGTGGCAGTCAGGTGTACAGTCCAGAGAGCTAGAAAGGAAGGTTATAAAGGTGGAGGAGAGAATACCAAAAGCCACTGTACCATATTTAATTCTTTAATCTAGTGCTATCTCTGCATGGCTGCATACCATGACACTTATGGAAGTAGTAAACATAATTATTAATATTATTTATGTTCTGCTACTGTCCCTGAGAAATTGGTAGATTTGAAAATGTCTTCTAGCAGGAAAACATAACCATTAGAAAAGCTAATTAAAATCTGGTATTTTTAGTTGGCTTGAAATCTTCACAGGTGTCAATCTTTCTTAATTAAGAATACAGTGAAAAAAATCCATATTACTCTAAGCCATTTTGTGCACTGTGAAATTGCTTTTTCTTCTCAAGAAAATGTGAAATCATTTCTTTTCCTTAATACACATTCCAGACATTTTAAATAGATATTTCCTTGAAGAGCTGAAAAATCCACAAAGGATTTCCTTGAAGATTTTTCAGTTTTGTAAATAAGCAGACAAATAAAAAGGCAAATCTATATATGTATGTAAGTGTGTGTTGTGAGAAAAAATATTTGTAAAAATATAGATTTAATATTCATGCACATACAAATAGGAATCACCTATACGAATATATTTGAAATATGCATGTTATATGCACACTAATTTTTTCCATTGAAATGTTATTTATTTTTGTTATTTTTCTAAGGAGCTAAGATTACTTTAAGAACATCTAATTAATCTTCAGTATTTCTTCAAGGTAAGTAATAAAGTACCATTAGTTCTATTTCTTTTATGTTAAGGGAAAAAAAATCAAATACATAACAACAGAACAAGCTCTTTATTGTCATTTAAAAAAGGGACATTTTTATACAGTGAATATACAAAGTTCATAAAAAATATAATGTGATATATACATTTGTTACGTGTGTGTATATGTATATACATATTGACTGACTTAGTATTCAAATGCATCTACATTGTGAAATATAAATTTGTTGACAAGTTCTTTCAAATTATTGAACATTAGAGATTAAACACTTATTTTCGTGATGCCACTCTTATTTTCTTTTATTTATGTGACTGTCTCAGAATTTTCTTCAGAGGCAGATTCATGTTCTTTGCTTTTCATCACTTACTCTGAATCAAAGGGAAAAAGTCAAATTGACTAGTGAGGAATTCTCAGTGGACAATGAAAGTTTATAGCATTTGTCTGTGGGCTTGCAAAAGTGGTTTGGAATCCAGTACGATTATGGTTATGGACAGAAGCCAGCCATTGGTTTAGAATTAAAAACAGTGCAAGCAGAAAAGATAACCTTAGGCCAGAATTCTTGCAGAAGCAGGGAGAATTTCTCATGAGCCTAGTCTTCCCTTACAGCCTGCACTAACTGTTGCTCACTATTCCCTATGGGTTTTACCTGAAAATACAGCATCCTTTATATTCTAACGTCTGTATAAATACAGACTATAATCCCATTAAGAAGAAAATCACAGTCTGGTGAAAGATTAGTGAAAAATACATGGATTTTGTAAGGACAAACAAAAATCTGAATTTTTTGTTACTACTTGCCAGAAGAGCAATATTACATAAATTATTTGGACCTTAGTATTCTTGCCTATAATACCAAGATGACAATATCTACTTCATATGATCACAATGGAAATTTGATACTATAATTCATGTGAAATACTTAGCACATAACAGTTTCTGAAGAGATGTTATTTTTCTCCCTGATTCCTGCAAAGAGCTGGAGGCCAGTTTTTCACTGAATGAATTGGACACTAAAATGTGGACAAAGGCAAACATCAAGCAGGAGGTAGATACAAAATGGGAAATGAAACGAGTGAATGTATGAGACTGGGTAAGTCGCTTCAATTTTCTCAGTCACAATTCTGGGGTTGCATTGAAGATTTCTTCTACCACTAATCAGTGAGTCTGGAATTTGCGAAGACGGATGGGCAGAAGGGAAGAAGGGAACAATTGTTGTTTGCTAAACTCCTCCCAGGTGAGAAGCAAAGTGCTAACTACCTTCTTAAAGCCCTCAATTTTCTATGTAGGTAGCTTTTCTTAGGGGCATGCAGCAGCATCATTAAGGGAGTTTTTCAAAATGTACCTGTCAGTGCTCTACACAAAATGTGTGATTTTTCATCCTTTGAGGTGGGAAGCTTGATATAAAAAATGTGTTTTAAATATTTCTCCTTCTGATTCTGATGTCTGAATATTTATCCAAGACAAGTAAACAAATATAAATGATAAAGAAAATGAGGAACACTGGGTGGTGATCTGGAAGGTGGGAAGGATTGATTGGCTTGGTCCTCGGTGGCTGGGAGGTGGCAGAGAATGAAGTGTTCTAATGAGAAAATATAAAAATATATTGATCAATATATTTTATATGCATAATCACAAACACCAGTCAGGTATTCCTACATTGGTTATCAGGCCAACAACCCAAAGTTTAGAAGAAACTACAAAACTTAATTTAGATATTTTTTTCCCTTAATATTTTTATTGGAGTATAATTGCTTACCAATGGTGTGTTAGTTTCTGCTTTATGACAAAGTGAATCAGTTATACATATACATATATTCCCATATCTCTTCCCTCTTGCGTCTCCCTCCCTTCCATCCTCCCAATCCCACTCTTCTAGTGGGTCAAAAAGCACTGAGCTGATCTCCCTGTGCTATGCAACTGCTTCCCACTAGCCATCTATTTTACATTTGGTAGTATATATATGTCCATATATGCACTACCACTTTCTCACTTTGTCCCAGCTTACTCTTGCCCCTCCTCGTGTCCTCAAGTCCATTCTCTAGTAGGTCTGCATCTTTATTACGATCTTGAACCTAGGTTCTTCTTGACCTTTTTGGTTTTTTTTTTTGATTCCATATATATGTGCTAGCAAATGGTATTTGTTTTCCTCTTCCTGACTTACTTCACTCTGTATGACAGACTCTAGGTCCATCCACCTCACTACAAATAACTCAATTTCATTTATTTTTATGGCTGAGTAATATTCCATTGTATATATGTGCCACATCTTCTTTATCCATTTATCTATCGAAGGACACTTAGGTTGCTTCCATGTCCTGGCTATTGTAAATAGAGCTGCATTGAACATTGTGGTACATGACTCTTTGAATTATGGTTTTCTAAGGGTATATGCCCAGTAGTGGGATTGCTGGGTCGTATGGTAGTTCTATATTTAGCTTTTTAAGGAACCTCCATACTGTTCTCCACAGTGGCTGTATCAATTTACGTTCCCACCAACAGTGTATAAGGGTTCCCTTTTCTCCACACCCTCTCTAGCATTTACTGTTTGTAGATTTTTTGATGATGGCCATTTTGACTGGTGTAAGATGATATCACGTTGTAGTTTTGATTTTCATTTCCCTAATGATTAATGATGTTGCGCATTCTTTCATGTGTTTGTTGGCAATCTGTATATCTTCTTTGGAGAAATGTCTATTTAGGTCTTCTGCCCATTTTTGGATTAGGTTGTTTGTTTTATTGATATTGAGCTGCATGAGCTGCTTGTAAATTTCAGAGATTAATCCTTTGTCAGTTGCTTCATTGGCAAATATTTTCTCCCATTCTGAGAGGTGTGTTTTCATCTTGTTTATGGTTTCCTTTGCTGTGCAAAAGCTTTGAAGTTTCATTAGGTCCCATTTGTTTATTTGTGTTTTTATTTCCATTACTGTAGGAAGTGGATCAAAAAAGATCTTGCTGTGATTGATGTCCAAGAATGTGCTTCCTATGTTTTCCTCTAAGAGTTTTACAGTGTTCAGTCTTACATTTAGGTCTCAAGTCCATTTTGAGGTTTGTTTTTTTTTTTGTATGGTGTTAGGGAGTGTTCTAATTTCATTCTTTTACATGTAGCTATCCAGTTTTCCCAGCACCACTTATTGAAGAGGCTGCCTTTTCTCCACTGTATATTCTTGCCTCCTTTATCAAAAATAAGGTGACCACATGTGTGTGGGTTTATCTCTGGGCTTTCTATCCTGTTCCATTGATCCATATTTCTGTTTTTGTGTCAGTACCATACTATGTTGATTACTGTAGCTTTGTAGTACAGTCTGAAGTCTGGGCTCCTGATTCCTCCAGCTCCGTTTTTCTTTCTGAAGATTGCTTTGGCTATTCAGGTCTTTTGTGTTTCCATACAAATTGTGAAATTTTTCTTCTAGTTCTGTGAAAAATGCCAGTGGTAGTTTGATAGGATTTGCATTAAATCTGTAGATTGCTTTGGGTAGTATAGTCATTTTCATAATGTTGATTATTCCAATCCAAGAACATGATATATCTCTCTATCTGTTTGTATCATCTTTCATTTATTTCATTGGTGTCCTATAGTTTTCTGCATGCAGGTCTTTTGTCTCTTTAGGTAGGTTTATTCCTAGGTATTTTACTCTTTTTGTTGCAGTGGTAAATGGGATCGTTTCCTTAATTTCTCTTTCATATTTTTCATCATTGTGTATAGGAATGCAAGAGATTTCTGTGCATTAATTTTGTATCCTGCTACTTTACTATGATTAGCTCTATTAGTTTTCTGGCAGCATCTTTAGGATTCACTGTGTGTAGTATCATGTCATCTGCAAACAGTGACAGTTTTACTTCTTCTTTCCAATTTGGATTCCTTTTATTTCTTTTTCTTCTCTGATTGCTGTGGCTAAAATTTCCAAAACTACATTAAATAATAGGGTGAGAGTGGGAAACCTTGTCTTGCTCCTGATCTTAGTGGAAATGGTTTCAGTTTTTCACCATTAAGGACTATGTTGACTGTGGGCTTGTCATATATGGCCATTATTATGTTTAGGTAAGTTCCCTCTGTGCTTACTTTCTGGAGGGTTTTTATCATAAATTGGTGTTGAATTTTGTCAAAAGCTTTCTCTGCATCTATTGAGATGATCATATGGTTTTTCTCCTTCAATTTGTTAATATGGTGTATCACATTGATTGATTTGCATATATTGAAGAATCCTTGCATTCCTGGGATAAACCCCACTTGATAATGGTATATGACCCTTTCAATGTGCTGTTGGATTCTGTTTGCTAGTATTTTTTGTAGGATTTTTGCATCTATGTTCATCCATGATATTGATCTGTAGTTTTCTATTTTTGTGACATCTTTGACTGGTATTCGTATCAGGGTGATGGTGGCCTTGTAGAATGAGTTTGGGAGTGTGCCTCCCTCTGCTATATTTTGGAAGAGTTTGAGAAGGATAGGTGTTAGCTCTTCTCTAAATGTTTCATAGAATTTGCCTGTGAAGCCATCTGGTCCTGGGCTTTTGTTTGTTGCAATATTTTTAATAATAGTTTCAATTTCAGTGCTTGTGATTGGTCTGTTCGTATTTTCTATTTCTTCCTAGTTCAGTCTTGGAAGGTTGTGCATTTCTAAGAATTTGTCCATTATTTCCATCTTGTCCATTTTATTGGCATATAGTTGCTTGTAGTAATCTCTCATGATCCTTTGTATTTTTGTAGTGTCAGTTGTTACTTCTCCTTTTTCATTTCTCATTCTATTGATTTCATCCTTCTCCGTTTTTTTCTTGATGTGTCTGGCTAATGGTTTATCATTTTTGTTTATATTCTCAAAGAACCAGGTTTTAGTTTTATTGATCTTTGCTACCGTTGCCTTCATTTCCTTTTCATTTATTTCTGATCTGATCTTTATGCTTTCTTTCCTTCTGCTACCTTTTGGTTTTTTTAGTTCTTCTTTCTGTAATTGCTTTAGGTGTAAGTTTAGGTTGTTTATTTGAGATTTTTCTTGTTTCTTAAGGTAGGGTTGTATTGCTATAAACTTCCCTTTTAGAACTGCTTTTGCTGCATCCCATAGCTTTTGGGTTGTCGTGTTTTCACTGTCATTTGTTTCAAGGTATTTTCTGATTTCCTCTGTTTTCTTCAGTGATCTCTTGGTTATTAAGTAGTGTAATGTTTAGCCTCCATGTGTTTGTATGTTTAACAGATTATTTCCTGTCATTGATATCCAGTCTCATAACATTGTGGTTGGAAAAGATACTTGATACAATTTCAATTTTCTTAAATTTAGCAAGGCTTGATTTGTGACCCAAGATAGGATCTATCCAGGAGAATGTTCCATGAGCGCTTCAGAAGAAAGTGTATTCTGTCTTTTCTGGATGGAATGTCATATAAATATCAATTAAGTCCATCTTGTTTAATGTATCATTTAAAACTTCTGCTTCCTTACTTACTTTCATTTTGGATGATCTCCCCATTGGTGAAAGTGGGGTGTTAAAGTCCCCTACTATGATGGTGTTACTGTTGATTTCCCCTTTTATGGCTGTTAGTATTTGCCTTATGTATTGAGGTGCTCCTATGTTGGGTGCATAAATATTTACAATTGTTATATCTTCTTCTTGGATTGATCCCTTGATCATTATGTAGTGTCCTTCTTTGTCTCTTGTAATAGTTTTTATTTTAAAGTCTATTTTGTCTGATATGAGAATTGCTACTCCAGCTTTCTTCTGATTTCCATTTGCATGGAATATCTTTTTCCATCCCCTCACTTTCAGTCTGTATGTGTCCCTAGGTCTGAAGCGGGTCTCTTGTAGACAGCATATATATGGGTCTTGTTTTTGTATCCATTCAGCCAGTCTGTGTCTTTTGGTGGGAGCATTTAATCCATTTACATTTAAGGTAATTATCGATATGTATGGTCCTATTACCATTTACTGAATTGTTTCGGGTTGTTCTTGTAGGTCTTTTCCTTCTCTTGTGTTTCTTGCCTAGAGAAGTTCCTTTAGCATTTGTTGTAAAGCTGGTTTGGTGGTGCTGAACTCTCTCAGCTTTTGCTTGTCTGTAAAGGTTTTAATTTCTCCATCAAATCTGAATGAGATCCTTGCCGGGTAGAGTAATCTTGGTTGTAGGTTTTTTTCCTTCATCACTTTAAATATGTCCTGCAACTCCCTTCTGGCCTGTAGCATTTCTGCTGAAAGATCAGATGTTAACCTTATGGGGATTCCTTTGTGTGTTATTTGTTGTTTTTCCCTTGCTGCTTTTAATATGTTTTCTTTGTATTTAATTTTTGACAGTTTGATTATTATGTGTCTTGGCGTGTTTATCCTTGGGTTTATCCTGTATGGGACTCTCTGTGCTTCCTGGACTTGATTGACTATTTCCTTTCCTATATTAGGGAAGTTTTCAACTATAATCTCTTCAAATATTTTCTCAGTCCCTTTCTTTTTCTCTTCTTCTTCTGGGACCCCTATAATTCGAATGTTGGTGCATTTAATGTTGTCCCAGAGGTCTCTGAGACTGTCCTCAGTTCTTTTCATTCTTTTTTCTTTATTCTGCTCTGCAGTAGTTATTTCCACTATTGTATCTTCCAGGTCACTTATCCGTTGTTAATATGGTGTATCACATTGATTGATTTGCATATATTGAAGAATCCTTGCATTCCTGGGTTAAACCCCACTTGATAATGGTATATGACCCTTTCAATGTGCTGTTGGATTCTGTTTGCTAGTATTTTTTGTAGGATTTTTGCATCTATGTTCATCCATGATATTGATCTGTAGTTTTCTATTTTTGTGACATCTTTGACTGGTATTCGTATCAGGGTGATGGTGGCCTTGTAGAATGAGTTTGGGAGTGTGCCTCCCTCTGCTATATTTTGGAAGAGTTTGAGAAGGATAGGTGTTAGCTCTTATCTAAATGTTTCATAGAATTTGCCTGTGAAGCCATCTGGTCCTGGGCTTTTGTTTGTTGCAATATTTTTAATAATAGTTTCAATTTCAGTGCTTGTGATTGGTCTGTTCGTATTTTCTATTTCTTCCTAGTTCAGTCTTGGAAGGTTGTGCATTTCTAAGAATTTGTCCATTATTTCCATCTTGTCCATTTTATTGGCATATAGTTGCTTGTAGTAATCTCTCATGATCCTTTGTATTTTTGTAGTGTCAGTTGTTACTTCTCCTTTTTCATTTCTCATTCTATTGATTTCATCCTTCTCCGTTTTTTTCTTGATGTGTCTGGCTAATGGTTTATCATTTTTGTTTATATTCTCAAAGAACCAGGTTTTAGTTTTATTGATCTTTGCTACCGTTGCCTTCATTTCCTTTTCATTTATTTCTGATCTGATCTTTATGCTTTCTTTCCTTCTGCTACCTTTTGGTTTTTTTAGTTCTTCTTTCTGTAATTGCTTTAGGTGTAAGTTTAGGTTGTTTATTTGAGATTTTTCTTGTTTCTTAAGGTAGGGTTGTATTGCTATAAACTTCCCTTTTAGAACTGCTTTTGCTGCATCCCATAGCTTTTGGGTTGTCGTGTTTTCACTGTCATTTGTTTCAAGGTATTTTCTGATTTCCTCTGTTTTCTTCAGTGATCTCTTGGTTATTAAGTAGTGTAATGTTTAGCCTCCATGTGTTTGTATGTTTAACAGATTATTTCCTGTCATTGATATCCAGTCTCATAACATTGTGGTTGGAAAAGATACTTGATACAATTTCAATTTTCTTAAATTTAGCAAGGCTTGATTTGTGACCCAAGATAGGATCTATCCAGGAGAATGTTCCATGAGCGCTTCAGAAGAAAGTGTATTCTGTCTTTTCTGGATGGAATGTCATATAAATATCAATTAAGTCCATCTTGTTTAATGTATCATTTAAAACTTCTGCTTCCTTACTTACTTTCATTTTGGATGATCTCCCCATTGGTGAAAGTGGGGTGTTAAAGTCCCCTACTATGATGGTGTTACTGTTAATTTCCCTTTTATGGCTGTTAGCATTTGCCTTATGTATTGAGGTGCTCCTATGTTGGGTGCATAAATATTTACAATTGTTATATCTTCTTCTTGGATTGATCCCTTGATAATTATGTAGCGTCCTTCTTTGTCTATTGTAAAAGTCTTTGTTTTAAAGTCTATTTTGTCTGATATGAGAATTGCTACTCCTGTTTTCTCTTGATTTCCATTTGCATGATATATATTTTTCCATCCCCTTACTTTCAGTCTGTATGTGTCCCTATATCTGAAATCGGTCTCTTGTAGACAGCATATATATGGGTATTGTTTTTGTATCAATTCAGCCAATCTATGTCTTTTGGTTGGAGCATTTAATCCATTTACATTTACAGTAATTATTGATATGTATGTTACTATTACCATTTTCTTTATTGTTTTGGGTGTTTGATTGTAGGTCTTTTCCTTCTTTTGTGTTTCCTGCTTAGAGATGTTCCCTTCACATTTGTCATAAAGCTGTTTTGGTGGTGCTGGTTTCTGTTAGCTTTTGCTTGTCTGTAAAGGTTTTAATTTCTCCTTCAAATCTGAATGAGATCCTTGATGGGTTGAGTAATCTTGGTTGTAGGTTTTTCTCCTTCGTCACTTTAAATATGTCCTGCCACTCTCTTCTGGCTTGCAGAGTTTCTGCTAAAAGATCAGCTCTTAAGCTTATGGGGATTTCCTTATGTGCTATTTGTTGTTTTTCCCTTGCTGCTTTTAATATTTATTCTTTGTATTTTTTTTTTAATTAATTTTTTTTTTTTGACGGTACGCGGGCCTCTCACTTTTGTGACTTCTTCCGTTGTGGAGCACAGGCTCTGGACACACAGGCTCAGCGGCCATGGCCGACGGGCCTAGCTGCTCCGCGACATGTGGGATCTTCCTGGACCGGGGCACGAACCCGTGTTCCCTGAATCAGCAAACGGAGTCTCAGCCACTGTGCCAGCAGGGAAGCCCCTGTATTTAATTTTTGTTAGTTTGATTAATATGTTTCTTGGCATGTTTCTCCTTGGATTTATCCTGTATGGGACTCTCTGTGCTTCCTGGACTTATTAACTATTTCCTTTCCCATATTAGGGAAGTTTTCAACTATAACCTCTTCAAATATTTTCTCAGTCCCTTTCTTTTTCTCTTCTTCTTCTGGGACCCCTATAATTTGAATGTTGGTGTATTTAATGTTGTTCCAGTGGATTGATCCCATCTAGAGTATTTTTAATTTCATTTATTTTGTTGCTCATCATTGCTTGCTTCCTCTTTATTTCTTCTAGGTCCTTGTTAAATGTTTCTTGCATTTTGTCTATTCTATCTCCAAGACTTTGGATTATCTTTACTACCATTATTCTGAAATCTTTTTCAGGTAGACTGCCTATTTCCTCTTCATTTTTTAGGTCTGGTGGGTTTTTACCTTGCTCCTTCATCTGCTGTGTGTTTCTTTATCTTCTCATTTCAGTTAACTTACTGTGTTTGGTGTCTCATTTTCGCAGGCTGCAGGTTCGTAGTTACCGTATTTTGGTGTCTGCCCCCTGTGGCTATGGTTGGTTCAGTGGGTTGTGTAGGCTTCCTGATGGGGCGGACATGTGCCTGTGTTCTGGTGGATGAGTCTGGATCTTGTCTTTTTCGTGTGCATGTCCACGTCAGGTCGTGTGTTTTGGGGTTTCTGTGACCTTATTATGATTTTAGACAGCCTCTCTGGTAATGGGTGGTGTTGTGTTCTTGTTCCGCTAGTTGTTTGGCATAGGGTGTACAACACTGTAGCTTGCTGGTTGTTGAATGGAGCTTGGTCTTGGCATTGAGTTGGAGATCGAGAGATTTTTGCTGTTTGATATTACGTGGAGTTGGGAGGTCTCTGGTGGACCAATGTCCTTAACTTGGCTCTCCCACCTCAGAGGTACAGCCCTAACGCCTGGCTGGAGCACCAAGAGCCTGTCATCCACACGGCTCAGAATGAAAGAAAGTAAGATAGAAAGAAAGAAAGAAAGAGATAAAATAATATAAAATGTTATGAAAATAAAAAACAAAAAATGATTATTAAAAAACATTTTTTAAAGTAATTTAAAAAAAATAAAGAAAGAAGAGAACAACCAAACCAAAAAACAAATGCACCAATGCTAACAAGTGCTGAAAACTATACTAAAAACAACAACAACAACAAAAAAAAAACGGACAGACAGAATCCTAGCACAAATTGTGAAAGCAAAGCTATACATACAAAATCACACACAGAAGCATATGCATACACACTCACAAAAAGAGAAAAAGGAGGAAAAAATTATATATATATATCGTTGCTCCCAAAAGTCCACCTCCTCAATTTGCCATGATTCGTTATCTATTCAGGTATTCCACAGATGCAGGGTACATCAAGTTGATTGTGGAGATTTAATCCACTGCTCCTGAGGCTGCTGATTGAGACTTCCCTTTCTCTTCTCTGTTCGCACATCTCCCAGTGTTCAGATTTGGATTTGGACCCACCTCTGCACGTAGGTTACCTGAGGCCATTTTTTCCTGCTCAGACAGGGCGGGGTTAAAGGAGTGGCTGGTTCCTGGGCTCTGGCTCACTCAGGACGGGGGGTGGGGGGTAAGGGGAGGGAAGTGTACGGAGTGTGGGGCGAGCCTGCGGTGGCAGAGTCTGGCGTGACGTTGCAACATCCTGAGATACGCTGTGTGTTCTCCTATGAAAGTTGTCCCTGGATCACGGGACCCTGACAGTGGCAGCCTGCACAGGAGGGGAGGTGTGGATAGTGACCTGTGCTTGCACACAGGCTTTTTGGTGGCTGCAGCAGTAGCCTTAGTGTCCCATGCCCGTTTCTGGTGTCCGCGCTGATAGCTACAGCTTGTGCCCGTCTCTAGAGCGCCTTTAAGCGGCGCTCTTATTCCACTCTCCTTGCGCACCAGGAAACAGGCAAGAAAAAATCCCTTGCCTCTTCAGCAGTTCCGGAACTTTTCCCGGACTCCCTCCCGGCTAGCTGTGGTGCACTAACCCCTTCAGGAAGAGAAAAAGGAGGAAAAAATTATATATATATATCGTTGCTCCCAAAAGTCCACCTCCTCAATTTGCCATGATTCGTTATCTATTCAGGTATTCCACAGATGCAGGGTACATCAAGTTGATTGTGGAGATTTAATCCACTGCTCCTGAGGCTGCTGATTGAGACTTCCCTTTCTCTTCTCTGTTCGCACATCTCCCAGTGTTCAGATTTGGATTTGGACCCACCTCTGCACGTAGGTTACCTGAGGCCATTTTTTCCTGCTCAGACAGGGCGGGGTTAAAGGAGTGGCTGGTTCCTGGGCTCTGGCTCACTCAGGACGGGGGGTGGGGGGTAAGGGGAGGGAAGTGTACGGAGTGTGGGGCGAGCCTGCGGTGGCAGAGTCTGGCGTGACGTTGCAACATCCTGAGATACGCTGTGTGTTCTCCTATGAAAGTTGTCCCTGGATCACGGGACCCTGACAGTGGCAGCCTGCACAGGAGGGGAGGTGTGGATAGTGACCTGTGCTTGCACACAGGCTTTTTGGTGGCTGCAGCAGTAGCCTTAGTGTCCCATGCCCGTTTCTGGTGTCCGCGCTGATAGCTACAGCTTGTGCCCGTCTCTAGAGCGCCTTTAAGCGGCGCTCTTATTCCACTCTCCTTGCGCACCAGGAAACAGGCAAGAAAAAATCCCTTGCCTCTTCAGCAGTTCCGGAACTTTTCCCGGACTCCCTCCCGGCTAGCTGTGGTGCACTAACCCCTTCAGGCTGTGTTCACACAGCCAACCCCAGTCCTCTCCCTGAGATCCGACCAAAGCCGGAGCCTCAGCTCCCAGCCCCCGCCCATCCCGACGGGTGAGCAGACAAGCCTCTTGGGCTGGTGAGTGCTGGTTGGCACTGATCCTCTGTGTGGGAGTCTCTCTGCTTTGCCCTCCTCATCCCTGTTGCTGCGCTTTCCTCTTTGGCTCCGAAGCTTCCCCCCTCCACCACCCGCAGTCTCTGCCCGTGAAGGGGCTTCCTAGTGTGTGAAAACCTTTCCTCCTTCACAGCTCCCTCCCTCTGGTGCAGGTCCCATCCCTATTCTTTGTCTCTGTTTATTTTTTTTTTCTTTTCCCTACCCATGTATGTGGGGAGTTTCTTGCCTTTTGGGAGGTCTGAGGTCTTCTGCCAGTGTTCAGCAGGTGTTCTGTAGGAGTTTTTCCACATGTAGATGTATTTCTCATATATTTGTGAGGAGAAAGGTGATCTCCACTTCTTAGTCTTCCACCATCTTGAATCTCCTAATTTAGATTTTTATTACTGATGACTTTAGTTAAGCAGAATAAAATTAAAATAAAAAATAAGTATTTCTTTAAAATATATATTTAGTGAATTTAAAGGGCTATACAACATTATACTTATAATAATTTGATTTCTTATTTTAACTGTAGTTATGCAGAAGCCATTGATCAATTGACATATTTTTATTCAATAAACAAAAATTAGGAGTCAGTCAGGAAGATAAATATGAATTTGCCTAGGGATATAGACTAAAACGTGAGGCCAGGAAGGTGACAAATAAGTTTTATCCTATGTGCAAACTTGAATTAATTGTTAATGGCTCTGGAACAGTCAGTTAAAGAAGAATTCTGGGACATCTTGGCCAAGCTGGCAAGTTGGAGTGCAGTGATTGATTAGTAATATCTATTCAAGCAAGTGAAGGATGGTGGTTTGTTTTGTTTTGTTTACAACCTGGTCTAAACCCTCTTGTTTTCATAACTTGACTTACAAATTACTTTTATGTATGTAAATTAAGTTTCCTATGTCAAATAAAGAAAGTGATAAAACAGATATAATATCACTTGCCCTCTGCTTTCTGGATGAGGAAAAAGTAATTTATGTGACTTTGCCAATATCACACATAATAATGATGAAATCATATAAAGATCTTGTTCAGATATGATGAAGAGAAATTAAGAGAAAAACAAACAACAACATAATAGAACACTGATGCTTACACCAAGGCCAGGAAATGGTGAAAATGATGACTATGATGATGATGATGAATACCATCAACATTTACTGAGATATTTCCATCTGCCAGCCACCGCACCAAGAAGAACATCATTTTATTTAATAATCACAGGAACCTCTTGAGTTACTTACAGTTATGCTCATGTTTCAGATGAAGAAACTAAGATTTTGAAAGTTTAAATTAGTTACCTAAGGTTCATATCATATTTAAATATCTTGTTCAAATTTGAAAACAGAGCCTGTCTCCCAATCTCTTATTTATTTAGTATTCTACTCAGATCAGAAAATCCAGTGTTCAAAAATTTAAGGTATCATATAGAGAAAATATTGCAGAGATTTTGACAGGATATAGGTTTATAGCTTGGTTTTGGCATATTGTAGCTCTGTGGTTGTGAGAAAATCAAGTTTTTAAGTCTTCTGACTCTTCATCTGTAAGAAGGGTGTAAAAATGTCCATCTTATGAAGTCGTAATAAAAATTACATAAAATAAAGTTGTCCAAAGCACACAGCATAATACCTGATATTTAATAAGCACTGACAAAAACAATACATATTTTTAACATAATTGTAAAACAGATTAAGTAATTTAATTGTCATATCCCAACTAGCTTTTTAAAATTATCTTGTTCCCAGTGAAACTAACAGTGACCACAATTTTCTTTACAAACCCCTCCTTCTTTTATTTTTTTAAACCTTAATGGCTTTAACTTGAATGTGTAAAGACATTTAAAATTGTTCTTCAGTCTCCTGATCCCAGATTTCAACAAGACATTTTTAAGTGTACATAATTGAAAGTTTCTGGGAATTTTGATGGAAAATTTCAAAGTATCTAAATGTCAGTTATCTAATTTTTTTAAAATAATAAACATCAGCATTCATACTAATGGCTGATATTTATCCTGCTTACTTTTTTTATATTTGGTCTATCAAATCACAATTTATTTACAAAAAATAACGCTGATTAATCTTCTAACAGACTTATTGAAAATTATATTGTGTTGAAAAATTAAAAGATATCATAAATACTGACCCTTTCTCTGAAGATACAGCATAGCAAGTTGTTCCTGGCATACTAGGTCAAAGGTTTCTTTGCTAGTATCTCTAATTTGCAAATTCTTGTACCTATTTATGAATATTTCTTGGACTGATGTTTCTGTTGATGTCTTTGCTAGGAAATGGCACTGTATTTCTGTCTGGAAACCATTTCAGTTCCCTAAAACACTTTCTACTTATCAATAGCTGAATTACAAATTGATTCTCCACTTAAATCTAGGTAATAAAAGGGTGCCCTTCTGCTGTCCCTTTAATGAAAGATTTTCAATGAGCAATTAATGATGTGGTTTTCGAGAAGATAAGTGACTGTACTCCAGCAGATGGAATTTACAAAGTTTTCTGTCCTACTTGTTATTGACTTAGCTGGACATCTTTGTTAGTATAACTCCTCAGCATTTTTAATGTAATGTAATTTATATCTTAAATGTAGACTTTTTTTTTATTTGAGAGTGCCAGTACATAAGAAGAGTAAATGTTAGAACCTATGGTAATAACAATGGTATCAACAACAAATGCTACCTATATAAACAACTTACTCAACTTTGCTCTTCAGTGATGTGTTTGGGTCTGTGATATATGTGTTGTAAAATCTAGGATCCTGTTTTAGTGTGTGTGTGTCTGTTGGAACACTCCAAAAAGGGGTTAATATCATTTGGATGTACCAAGGAGAAACTATAGTGACAGAAACGTGCAGAGTACTAACCTCTTCTCAGTCTCTAAAATGTCTTTGCACATGCACAAAGGTTTAGCAAAAAAATGTTTCAAATATATGTTAACAGAAAAATAGCATGAAAATAAAGACAAGGATGTAAAACTTTTCACATATTTGTTTTGGTCAGATCTGTGTTATTAAATAACTGAAAGGAGATAGAATGAAAGTGTATAGAAATCAACTACTATATGTGAGAGCAGAGATACCAGCAAATCACATTAATCCCGATACTGTGTTGTGTGACAGAGTTTTCTGAACTAAAACACAAATTGCATCAACAGACTCAGATTCTTCCCTTAAGCATCCTAGCCCCAGAGGGGATAGTGGGACCCTAACCATTCTTCCTCATCAAGATTTGATACTGAATTTTCTAAGATGTTCATGTTCCTCCAATCAGAATTCTGGTTTCTACTCTATGCCAAAGCACTTTATTCGTACACATATTATTGTGACTTAATGTAAATACATAATTAAGTTACAAAAATGTTGGTTGTTACAATTTTCAGTGAATTTTTTCACCTTTATAGGCTAATAAAATGAGGTTTTGGACCTAGAATTTATTTTAAAGTAGCAAGTGAAAGAGGTTAAAAAGCCCCATTATTTATTAGAATATACAAAATAACCTGAATTTCTAGATGGCTGATTTCCCCCTTTGAGCAAAACTACATGTCTGATTTTTTTTTTTTTTTTTTTTTTAATATTTTCAGGCAGAAATTGTCACCCTGGTCAGATATAACACAATTCTCACTTGGCTTATGATTTTATA
Organism: Physeter macrocephalus; assembly: GCF_002837175.3. Taxonomy (NCBI): domain Eukaryota; kingdom Metazoa; phylum Chordata; class Mammalia; order Artiodactyla; family Physeteridae; genus Physeter; species Physeter macrocephalus. The sequence continues at coordinate 32,472,205 of NC_041226.1, read as the reverse complement.
AGATATTTGCAAAGTGAAAATTTCCCTCTAAGTTGTTAATTGGTAAATCCTAAGAAAGACAAAGCAATTTAGTAATGTTGTAACAATCAAATAAAAGTTTGCCTCCGATTCAATCTTTTAAAGCATTTGGATGAATCTCCATATATTACCTTCTAACTGCTATTTTATTTTATTTACTTATATCTCAGCTTATTCCAGGAAGGGTTTTATATGACATTCAGTCTTTGGAATCCTGAATTTTATAGATAGAAATTTTTTTAAAGTTTGCCCCTGTACCTTTCTTAGAATGTCTGAAAAGAAAAGGGCAAATGAGAGAGAGATGCTTCTATGATGTAAAATTTCTCTGTATTGCTCTTTCTCTCATTGATGCAGCTCTTACACAGAGCCCTCAAGTCTCCCAGCCACAAAAACGAGATGGATTACTCTGAAGGGAGACAAAATAAATCTCTTTTGAATATGTTAGAAACCTAAGAAAGTCTCCAAGACCCATGTGGATTATGATTTCTGAAGATAGTCGTAAGCATGACCATCACAGATAATTTACTAAATATCTGTGACTAACTTTGGAGAATGTTACTAACTTTTTTAAAATTACTAACTTTGGAGAATGGGCTTGAGATGATGTGAAATATTGTAAATCAGATTATAATCTTAATTTGTATATGTAGGAAATAAAATATAATGTTCAAAGCTGAGAAGTTAAATAATAAGGATACATTAAAGTATAAATACGTGATATTATTCATACTGGTTAGCCAATAAATACTGCCTAAAGAAACAGAGAATTAAGTGTATGACCTTCCCTATCTTCTCTAGACTTCAAGACCCAATAACCCAAAGCTCCAACAGGGCAGAGAATGTGTCTACTTTTGATAATCACACCCTTAATTGCTAACCCTACTCCTAGGCATCTATCTCAATAAATATTTGGTGAGTGGATTAATCAATACATTCCTCACCCACTTTCCCTCTTTGCTCTTTTTTTTTTTTTTTCCATACAGCCTAACTGCCAGGAGCTCATTTTTAAATCATTGCCTTCTCTCTGACTGATATCATTAAGGATCCCTGGAAATCATTCACACAATGTGAATTGAGGTCACTGCCAACTCTTGGTCTTTAACCTAAACTGGAAAGCCTTTGCAACATCCCCAGGGAGTTTCCTTCCTACAGAGGCTATTTCAAATATTAACGATTTTCCCCCCAGCTCTTTAGATTCTCAATAACCCTCACTCTCAAAAGATGACCTCTCCCCCATCTTTGTAGGACAAAATAGGTATCAACAAATGCAACCTTCAACATCTCAAGAACCATAAATGCTTTTTTGCCTCCATTCCTTCTAAATCCATTCTCTCATGCTATAATTCCAAAGCAAAACAAAACAAGAAGAGCAAAGAAACAACAACCAAGCAATGTTTTCCGATACCATTTCTTTCCCTTGTCCGGCTAACATTCTTTCAGATAAACTTCTTGAAATAATTGTTAAATTTATTTTTTTCATTTATTTCTCATTTACTCCCTGGTCTTTGAAAGTACTCTCCTTAGCCTTTCAAAGAAATTCCAGTCAAGGAGACTTTTTTGACTTTATCTTGACCTCTCTGTTGTCTTTGGTTTCACTAATAGAGGATTTTTTTTACCTTGTGACACCTAGTGACTTGATATTTTACAGCTTGTCTTCCTATTTTCCTGATGTCCCATGTTAGTCGTTCCCCTTACATTTGTACTTGACCTTCTCTTATCACTTGATATATTTAGTGAAAGCCTATAGTCATGTCTTCATCTACTACTTGTACATTGATCACCCCTAAGATCCATCTTGAGCTGCAGAAAAACATCCTTTGCCCCCAAACTGATTTGCTCAGAAATCCATGTCACCTTAGCCTCAAATGTTGAAAAGTAACTCCTCTCCTCACTCTAAACTTGCTTCTTTTTATCTCTATTTTCAGTTGATAACAGTATACAAATAAGAAAACAGGGGTGATCTTGAGTCTTCCTGGTTCCTTATTTCCCTTGTCCAGCCAACAAATCACATCGATTCTACCTACAAACTATCACTTGAGTTATGAATCTATCTAGTTTTAATATTCTCACTGTTGCCACCTTAATTTAGGCCCTGACCCTGTCTTGTCTGGATTCCTGTAACAGCCTCCTGTCTGGATTCCTTCCTTTTAGTTTTACTCTCCTCTAATCCATTATTTACACTGCTGCCAGAGTGAGCCTTCTAAAATGCAAATCTAATCATGTCTTTTCCTTGCTTCAAAATCTTATAATGACTCTCATAGCTTTCATGATAAAGTCCAAACTCCTTAGCACAGAATTATAAGGTACTTTATGAACTGGCATCTGCTTACTTCAGTTGCACTTATTTTTTTCCCCTGACTTTCTAATATTGAACAAAAAGCCATTCACAAGAAGGGTCCTGCCTGCTCCAGCCTTTACATGTCTATGCCTTGACATTTCCCTACCACTCCATTTCCAAGTGATTTTCTCTCATCTTTCAGAAAACAGTTCAGGGGATACCTCATCCAATAAAACAAGTTGTCTTAGTTCTAGTCTAGTTTAGAATATTTCCCTTCTGTCCCTTTTATTGTATAATGCCTAGCATGGTGTTAAATCACATCATATTTCTGGGACATATTTTCATTATTTGAACAAAAGATATGGAGGGGGGTATAGAGTGTAGCTTATTTTTCTCTCTTATATTCTATGCATATTTAATGAAGAAGTGAAAGAATGGAAAACTAAAGATAAGTCTGGTAGCTGTATTTACATAGTTGTTAGGGAGCCAAAGGAGGCATTCAAATCCTATTTCTGTGGTTACCAGTTGTGGGACCTTGGATAGTTACAGAATCTCCTGAAGCTGCAGTTATTTCATAGAGATAACCCATCATTCCTAACACATAATGGAAGCTAAAATGAGGTAATTAGGGGGAAGCACTTATGACAGTGCTTTAAAAAATGCTAACTCTTATAATCCTTGTTGTCAGGGGGTCACATGGGCAGATATGTCTGACCATAGGGAATGAGGATTAATGGTTGGTATGTACAGGGAGACATATTTTTCCTGATATAAAGAAAAACTTTGTAAGAGTTTTAAATGCCCGACAATCAAACAGCTGTCTTGTGAAAGTAGTACAGATGTACAGTAAGGGAGAAACACAGCTTAGTATCACACTGTATTAAAAATAAGACAAAGATTTCAATTGACAGGGAATTTAATGTGATTAAAAATGTGGTATGGTTAATAGAAAAGTAAATTATGACTTAAAGTAAATATAAGATCTAGAAAAAGCAATGATAGTTCAATTTATACCATGTTTATCAAACTATACCTTGAATTTGCAATCCACTCTGAATATTGTTTAAGTGAGAGGAGACGAAAAATATGAGGATGCTAAAAATTATAAAAACCAGTGGAGTGAAGAATTCTAAAAGAGAACTGGGAGAGTTTAGTGTGGACAGAGGAAGACCACGGGTGGATACTATAGCTGTTTTCAAACATTGTAAAGTGGTGTGTGGCCTTAGGGGTTGGAATTTCGCTTCTGGCTTACTGATCTATAAGCAGTGTGAACTGGCTTACTGATTTATAAACAATGTGAACTTGAAGAGATATGAAACATCTCTAAATTTCAATTTCCTCATTTGTAAAAGGGGAAAATAATAACTATCTCTAACATTGTTAGGAAAATGGAATTAGATAATTTTATTTAAAGTTGTTATCTTGAGGATGAATAAAGGTTAAAGGATAGAAATTATTTTTAACAAGAAGGTTTAAGCTTTTTCTCCATTGAACTACAAAATCACAATCAAAAGAGAGATACCAGCTTTGCATAAGGTAGTATTTTCTAATTGCTAGAGGTGATGGTGCTGAGTTTGTTATTATATCTCAAAAGTCACTTCTTCGGGGAAGCCTTCTTTAAATTTTGGGTTCTGTGTGCTTCTCCTTCATAGAATATTAACTAATTTGTTGTCTCATATTTATGAAGCATGTCTCTATTGTTTAAGTATAATCTTCCATGAAGGAAATATTATTCCTACATCATTGTTTTCCCAGAATCTAACACTCGAAGGTTTAAAACAGGGTAACTCTTAAGTACTATTTCTTGAAATACTGAAAAAAGGGTGCATGAGGAAATTAATGCAATATTTCTTGACTTAAAGAATGACTGAGGTGAATGTCAAAGCTGTTGTAGAGAGGATTTAAGAATGAGAGTGGTTAGACAAATTACTTGCTCAATTTTTTCTAACACCAAGATTCATTTAATCTTGAGTGAGCTGCTATCCTTAGAAATTTCCAATAAGGCTTGCTCTACATCCATCAGAAATAATTTAGAAAAGAGTCCTTCACTACTTAGAAGGTTGGATGAGGTGGTCTTTCGGCCCCCTTCCAACACCAACATCCAGTGAATTATTTCATGATTACCTTTAGCCATGAATTGGAAAAAGACTTCTACAATATGCAAGAATAGCTACCAACAAATAGTAACCATGTTCACATGTTTAAATTAGGATCTAAAGTAAATGTCTCTCTCTTTCTCAGGTGACCTGATTAATTTTAGTTCCTAGGTATAATAATTATTGGGATAGCCTTTGCTTTATAAAGACTGGCATCTAAGGAAGTTAACCCTCTAAGTTAACTTTTGTGAAGTTACCATTTCACAAATGATAAATCTATTAAAATTTTTTTCATTAAGTCAGAAATAAGAGGTAGCTGAAACAGGTTGCTTTTCTATTTGCAGTTACTTCATCTATTTTCTCTCTTATTTAGAGAGCACGTAATATTGTAGGACAAACTCAGTATAGTTGTCGATACAAACTCCTTGAGCTATGCTACAATTCTGTAATAATCCCAGGAGGGGAGACATTTAAGTAGTTGATATTTGTTCTCAACACCTTCGATCTCCACCTCTCCCAATCTCCCCTCATGCCTCAGAAAACTGGCATTTCTAAATAAATGGCTTCATGCTATCAAGAAAGAATCACACATACTGATTCACTAGCTCTTTTGTGCCTCTAGGATGAAATCTGGAAGCAGATTTTGTCTGTGACAAAAAAAAAAAAAAAAAAGGCAAGAGGATGTACATACAAATTAGGTGGAAGTAAATAATTTGACTGCCACGGAAACAGTTGCATGTATGATGGCAGAGATATCCTGAGAAATACAGTCCTCACATTCATGGGTTACACTGTGCACATTTCTCCAACTTGGAACTATTGGCATTTGAGGCTGGATAATTCATTGTTGTGGTGACTGCCCTGTGCATTGTAGGATGTTCAGCAACTTCCTTGGCCTCTTCCCACTAGATGCCAGTTATGACAGTGAAAACTGTCTCTAGTCCTTGTCAATGTTCCCCACTGAACAAAGTCATTCCCAGTTGAGAACCACTGATTTAGAGTAATAGAAGAAATTCCTGAGACTAGGATAGTTTCCCAGTATTAAAGCTATAAGAACATTAAGGTGGATCTCAGATATAGGTAGGAAAGTTTCCCAGGTCTAGTTTCCCACTCAGAAACCCAGTAGTTGAGAGTAATTCCATTTAATATATGAAGGGTATCAGACCCCTGGAATCAGATTCAAATATCAAATTCTAAGTAAACACAATGCGTTTTGATAATGATTCCCTCTTCTGACACCATCCTCCCCACCAAAGGCAAAATCAGCTTGTTTGTATTTAAGTATTGTATACTTTCGAGTTTTAAGTCAGAACATTTGTAACAATTTCTATAAAATGATTTTTTTCTCCATGCCAACAGGAAAATGTGAAAGGTAATAGAATATAATGGTCCAACTTCTTTCTGACTTGGGTTCTCTGGAGTGTGTGTGGTTATATGTGTGTGTGTGTGTGTTTATTTATGTCTGTGTGTATTTTTAATACCTTTGAAAATGACAATGGTACCTGTTAACTTCAATTTTTTAATTTGCTATTACAACTAGGTGTTTGCTTCTGGGTTTCTTGCATGAGGTAGTAAGTGGATTAGGGTAAGCTTTGATTAATTCATTCAGTGCATAGCACCTGAATTTGCTTATGTCAGATAACAAAAGAAACTTTCCTAAAGGTAGCTGGTAAATGTCCCGTATCGAAAAAGCTCCACTATAAGCATTTTGCAATTTAATTCCACATGCTACTCTATTCCGTATGTGCTTTATTACTCTCTCAAGGAATTCAATACCAGACATGAATTCTCTGCAAAAGGCTAACCAGTAAGGAAAATAAAACTGACAAAGGCACTGAAGCATTAAACAATCAGAAGAGTTTAGAGCCTTCTTTTTTTTAGTGAGATTTGTAAACGACTTTAGTGAGATTTTTCCATATCTAGCTTCCTTTGAGATTTGTGTCTTCCTTACACAATCATTGTTATAAAATGCTCTTTACAATATTCTTTTAAATATCCAAGGTGACCTTGACTAATTAAAAAATATATATATGTCCTTTAATAGATTTTTGTTATGGTTACTATTGGGGAGGAGAAAATTCCCAGGGATGCACAGAAATAGACCACAGGGTAGATTATATATCTTGCAGGTGATTTGGTACATAAAATATGTGATTCATATTTTACAACACTGCTTAACAATAAAATGTTTTGTTTTTATAGAGAAGGACATATTTAAATTATATTTTCCTGTGATCCATTGACCTATACAGCCACTCAGAAGGAGAATCAGATAGTAAATCCTGCAGCACTTCTCTGTTATGATCTGGTGCCCCAAGCAACTGACCCTCTTGAATGTAAAAGGCACAACAACACATTTTGTGAATTCTTCCTTCCTCGGATTATCAGTTCAACATTTCTCTGCAAAGTTCAATGAGGTTCATTAACTCATCTGAACAGAACAGGACCAGTACTTTTGAGACAGCTTCTCTCTGTGACTTTTCTAATTAAACCCCTTCCATCAGGTGAAGAGCTGCCCTTTTTACTTGACAAACATTTGTTCTAATTTGGCCTTGCTTGATTTTTCAGTGCTTTTATATCCCTCTCCCCCTCTCTATGCCCACTAGCATCTGTTAGTCAGAAGATCGCTCTGGCTGACATTTACTCTGAAGGTGCTTGCTTATTAAAATATTTCAATGTTCGACAAGCTTATCAGTTGAAAACTACAATATAGTTCCAGAGCACTGGTGGAGCTCATCTTAAAAAAAATGTTTTGTTGTACAGATGCATCTTTCTTATTTTTATGAGATAAGATTAAATGTACTCACTCATACACAGAGTCTATGGGAAGTAGAGAGATAATATGTTTCATAATACAAACTACAACCTTTTATTCCATTTTCTCTTATGTGTAAGAGTTACATGTTGCCTAGGTAAACATAGGAAGTAAGCTTATGATTAAAAGAAAAATAACCTAAAGCAAGAGGACAAATCTTATTTGAAACTAAAATTAAATGGTCAGGATGGCATCTGTCTGACTTCAGAATGGAGGGAGTCGACAACTTTAAATTGAATTTAAATGTTAAAAAACATTTAAAGTCCCAGCATTTTCCACAGGCTTGAAAAGAGTAGCAAAAGTACCCAGATATCTCGATGACTGGTGACTAATCCTTCAGGAAGGCTCTTCTACATAGACAGAATGATAATATGTAAAGTTAAGGGCTTACCTAGGAGCAAATGAACAACTGAGGCTTTGGGTGTTCACCCTGGGCTTCAGAAAGACATGCTCTGTCAGTGACAAGCCTTGCTACATTCAGTTTATTCTCCTATTTTCTTTGACACTATCCAGTGCTATTAGCTTGCCTGCCATGTAGTCTGTAAGTAATAGGTTGCAATAGCAGCTGAAATTGACAAGTGCTTAGCCCAGAGCATGGATTGAATGTAATTCATAGGGTTCCCAAGTTAATTTCCAATACCTATTTCATCAAGGCAGACTGATAGATGGCTGCCAGCATCTTTTGGCTTTATCTGTAAATCCCTATGTCTTTTACTGCCATCATTTTGTTTTATTTATACATTCTATCCCTTGTATTTGCTCCTCCCCATTTCCATAACTTCAAATGGAGCTTCTCTCTAGACACATTAGTCATTTAGTTTAGAAACCCTTGCAGCTAAATGCAAGACCTTCAAATGTTATTGAAGTGTATTTTTCCATGTGGCCCATGTTTAAAGTGATGCTTCTTTAGGGACTGCAGGGTGAAATATGAAGTTATCTGGGAGAGTAAATCTGAGATGTTGGACAGATGGTGAAGCATCAGTGCATCCACAGAAATGCATATCATTTTTATACAGGGGACGCTCTCAATCAAATCAATTTTAGCTTGAGAAAACAGTTGCTGGTATTGCATCAGTGGCTTTTTTTGGTTTTCTTTAAGAGATCAATATTGAATCTTACAATTCTTTAATAGATTTTAAGTAAATTCTTTAAATAAATGTGGAAGAAATATAAAGTGGGAAAATTTCTTAAAGATTAAGAGTTTATTGAAAATGGAACAAAGGTTACCACTGAAAGATCACATGGAATGACTGTTGGTAAAACATAAAACTCTTTTACTCTATAAGATAGAAAGTTTCTTTTCTCACCTAAAATGTGCTTGGGGAATAGCTCATCTTTACCAAAGTTCTTATTTAAACTTGGCAAAATGACTTTTTTCATTGACAATCCACAGCTTCAATTAACACTACATACATTTAACAGCCTCTAAATCACACATCTCAATCCTTCCCTGTTTCCTTGAGTCCTACTCCAGCTGCCATTGCCTTCAGATCACTGGTTTCATCTAGCATTTGGAAAAGAACATTTGGAAGATTAGATATTTTATCTATTATAAAACTGCTATTTAAACTTTTTCAAATGATAATCCAACAATATTTTGGTGTGTGTTATTCATTCATGGGCAAGGTCCCAGACAATGTCTTTTATGCTATGGTTATGATTTACCAATTAACAAGTGCTTGATAGATTATGCTAAAACTGATTTCCTCAGTCAATATAAAATATAATCAAACTTGGAAAAATATATCAAACAGAGGTAAACTAAAACACTTGAATTACTCAAAGGTGTACTCATATCATCACAATTATGTAGTTTCCAGAATTGTATGAAAAATGTCCCAAAGTGCTATTTCTGTATTTAAAGAATAACTAATTCTTTATAACTGGTTGCTCTTCACTATAGGAATTCCAATGAAATCTGTATATACAAGGTGAAAAATTGTTTTGGTGACAGTATTGAGTACTAGAGGGGATAACTTAATGATATAGTTGCTAGGGCAGGGGTTGGCAAATTTTTTTCTGTGAAAGGCCAGATAGCAAATATTTTCATCTTTGTGGGCTGTATGGTCTCTATTGCAGTTACCAACTCTGCAGTTTATGGTCCAAAAGCAGCCATAAACAATGCATAAACCAGTGGGCATGACTGTGTTCCAATTAAACTTTATAAAAATAGAGGAGTGTGTGCTATGATCTGAGTGTTGTGTTCCCCCAAACTTCAGTGTTGAAATCTTAATGCCTGATATGATGCTATGATAAAGTAGAGCCTTTGGGAGGTGCTTAGGTGATGAGTGTGGAGCCTTCATGATGGGATTAGGGTTCTTATAGAAGAAATCTCACAGTGCTCCCTAGCCCCATGAGGACATAGCAAGCAGTAGGCAGTCTGCAAGGAGAGGACCTTCGCCAAAGTGCAACCATGCTGGTGCCATCACCTTGGAGATCCCAGCCTCCAGAACCATGAGAAATAAATTTCTATTGCTTAACCACCCAAGGCATGGTATTTTGTGGTGGCAACTCAAACAAACTAAGATCAAGGATTTCCTACCAGCTGCTCTAGAATTCAGGTGAAGTCACATAGACCTGGATTTGAAGCCTAACTCTCATTTACTAATTGTGTGACTTATGGGAAGTTACTTAACCCTTCTGTATATCAGCTTCTTCCTCTGCAATATGAAGATAGGAGTAACACCCATTATGTAGGGTTTTTAAATGAAGTGGTATCTTAATGTTTGTAATATATTATTAGTGCTAATAAATGTAAGGTAGTGATGCTAGAAGAGGGCAGTGGTCATCTACTTCAGGGACATTGAGGATCCAGAAAAGGAGGAATGGTTCAGAACAACACATGCAGAGAGAACAATTCGAACTTGCCAAGGATAGTCCAGTTAGGCAAACAAAAAGGTCTTCACAAAATTCAGCAGCCCCCATGCAATATTTTTAGAATTCTTTCCTGAGAAGACAGTGAATTCAGAATTGATGTGGGAAGAATATAGTAAAATTTCACTCATTCAGAGTAATTGAAGTGGAACCCCTTCTGTATCATTGAAAAGTTTGAATTATGTGATGCTTTTTATAGAAGGCAGTTTTGTTGTTTTCCAGTACATACAGTAATTGGCAAAACATCCAAGAAAGTATTGCCAAGTAGACTTCCTGCTGGCATGTTTAAGTGAAAAGCTGAGACTCATTTAAAATTAGCATAGCATTATGTGTGTATGAAAATGGCCCAAATAAAGTTCTTGAAAAAGTTTGTTTTCTTAGGTTGTTTAGATATTCTCCTTAATTTCTTATATGACCAAAAAACAAACAAACAAACAAAACCAGGCAGTTTTTACTCATTGTGCTTCCTCATTGAGATTCTTTTTTCTGCACGTTTAACTTGTTTGGACTTGAAATAATGGTTAGACCACGGCCTTGGAATCCCAGCATTTCTCTGACTCCTCCTGCCTTATTGGCACATGGAATTCCCTTTCACAGTTCAAAATAGACTGGCAAGCCATTTTGAATGAAAACCTAATTATTTCTATAATGTGAGTGTTCATAATAATCACATGCATGTAGAGTATTGTTAAGAGTTTAACCGAGTGTATAATTAAAACCTTATATGAATCCTTATAGATAGCAATTCTTGCCACTCCTTTTTGTAATCCCTTTCTAAAGGCTTTCAATTTTAGAGGAATTATTCAGGCAAAATTTGCGCTTCTTATGGCCCAGATTGATGCTAGATTTTTTCCTTCAAGTCTCTTGAAAGTTTTAAATAAATGAAGCCTTCATTCAATATTTATTTATTTAGTCAATACAATTTTGCTGAGTTGCTATTGTGCCACTATGGGCCTAGGTACTGAGAATACAAGGATGATTATACAGTTTTATTTTCAGTGGGGTTTTCCTCAGAGACATGGACTGTGTCATTGTAAGCCTTGAGGATCCCTCTAGAGCCATTTTAACTTGAAGCTTGGAATAGTCTTCTCAATAGCCTCTGCTCAGTGTTCCCTATCTCCGTTGTCCCTAATTTGCTCCCTGTACTCCACCAAAATGAGACTCTAGGTTCACTATTCTTGTGTGAGGATAAAACTATCCTTCTAGTCACCATTTACCACAGCAAATAAGCCAGTTTCTTTTGAATTCTGACTCTATAACCCTTGGTCGTTAGTTTTCTTCTTTATTGAACTTTCTTCTCAATGTATTCATCTTGGGGTCTTAGCCACTTTTTTCCTCTTTAGTCGTTGTACATAAAAATATTCTTATTGTAATTTTTTATCTCATTCTAGACCACACTGTCTTGTATTCAATTCTATATTTCTTTTCTATGGTGGTCTCTTTTCACTTATGTCCACCTCCTGAAATTAGCAGTATTTTGACCCAGCTTTGTGATGTTAACCTTGTGTTCATGGTTATGAATGACTATATCATCTTCACAAGAAGGCTCATAACTCAAATACACATCCATATATTAAGACAGCCATTGGTCTAGAAGTTGCCTCACAGATAGTTTTTTAGAGGAAAACCTGTTCAGTTAGGATTCTAGGTTGTGACAATTATGAATTCCAACTCAAACTGGCTCAACAAAGAAAGGGAACATTTGTTGATGCACATGAATGAAAGCAGTCTGAGTGGCAAAATATAGTGGCAAACATCAGGTATAAATGTCTTCACTGGCCAAATGATGTCTTCAGGACTTAGTTTCTCTGTTCCTCTACTTGGCTTGGATTTCCTCCTTGTGTTGGTTTCATTCTCATGCTGCACATAATGATGAGATGGATGCTGTAGTTCCCATTTTACTTCCTCTTGGTTCAAGTTTAGAGAAAGAGAACAAACACCTCTTCAAGGTACTCCAACAAAATCCCTGTGATTAACAATAAATGGGCTTCATGGAGCCATTTTTAGAGTAATCTCTGTGGCCAGAGTAAAGGAATGCATTGACCTAGCTAAGCTTAAGCTGCCTTACATCCAAGCACACAACTTGAGAACTGGAGATAGGTGTTGACAGAGATCATGGGCTCTTAATAGCAATAAAATGGGTGACTGGATGGGATGCTGACATTAGCCCACATAATGTAGATATCCACTTGGAGAAAACTTACTGTAATTCTGATGTTATTTCATGTCTTAGTCACCAAACATAACAACTGAGTAATTTTAGCAAATTACTTAAAGTCTCTAAACCTTAATATATTTCTATTTGAAATATGATTAAAGACACTTGCATGATAACATTGTCTTAGGTAGTAAATACAATAACATACATGAAAATACTATGTACTGATAGATATACAAATTTACTCATAGTAGTAGTAGTACTATTTATGCCAAGATGATTGAAATAATTAATTTTTAGAAATGGAGAGAAGACCCAAGTAGCAATATTTCACTGGAAGCACAGGTTAGAGACAGGGCAACACTTGGGAATTTAACACTTAGACAAATGGGGAGGTTTAGACCCAAAGGAGGAGTTTTACTCTGAAGGACATTGACATTATAGTATGGAGAAAGTTGTGAGATAAAATCAGAATAAAACTGATAAGAAAGGACAAGGCAAAGTCATTTGTTAAAATTTTTGGTACTTATTTTCAGAACACAAACACAAAATTGTGAGAGACAATACTTTACTTAGCAAACTTTCTACTTTATCTTTTAACACATAATTCAAGTGTTTGTTCCTCTCTACAGCTTTCTGCTATATCTGTAGAGAGAACATTTTATTCTTTGCTCTATTTTTTCCATATCTATCATCTATCTATCTATCTATCTATCTATCTATCTATCTATCATCTACCTATCTATATCTATCATCTATCTATTTATCTATCATCTATCATCTATCATCTCTATCTATCTCATTAGCTTGGACTGGCATAACAGAATATGATATTTTGGGTGGCTTAAACAACAGAAATGTATTTTCTCTCAGTTCTGGAGGATAGAAGTCCAAGATCAAGGTGACATCAATCCTGGTTTCTGGTGAGGCCTCTCTTTCTGAATTGCAAATGGTCACCTTCTCATATGGCCTTTGCTCTGTGTGTGTGGAGAGAGAGAGATTTCTGGTGTCTCTTCCTCTTCTTATAAGGACACCGGCCCTATCAGATTTGGGCCCACACGTACAACCTCATTTAACCTTAATTACCTTTTTAAAGGCCCTATCTCCAAATAGCACATTGGGCTTTAAGGTTTCAATATAGGAATTTTGTGGGGCAGGGGTAGGGTGTGTCCACAATTTAGTCCATGCTACTATCTAATATCTGTCTCTTTTCTCACTGTAGTTCTTAAAACTACTTTGCAATCGATTAAATGTTTTTCTTCTTATTTTCCTTAAGGGTATGACCTTGTCTAACTCTCTTTATATTTTTAACTTATACTGTGTTTCCTGGTATGTTGCAGTGCTCAATAAAAAATGGTTTGTTTCTTGAATTGATAATAGACAAGACGCTAACAACAGGAGTTCTTTTACTTTTGTCTTCTGGGAAAGAACTGATATTGGCCTCACTGACACACCTGACCACTCTTCTGTGTTATCAGGCTCCTTTAATATCTCATTTAATAAACTTGATAGAGTATAATATTTCCTCTGGGAAATCACACTCTGTCTTCTATTAGAGTATGAAAAATATTTAAAAATATAAGATGTAATTTTGCCTCTTTCTGGCATAATTTTTCACATTTTGTGGGAGGTAGAAGGGATTGCAGTTGTAAAAAAAATGTACGCAATAAATGTATTTAATAAAACCTCACGTTTCAAAGATCACACACACACACACACACACACACACACACACATTTTAACCTGCCTAGAATCTGTCAGACAGGAATTCCAAACTAAGAGTATCAGATTCAAATGAACACAGTTTTGAAGCACCAGAAGAGTAGGCAGTCACATTCTGGTACTCTTTAAGCAATTGGTAATTTGGAGTTTCCTCATTTGTGGAGTGTGCTGCTATGCTAATTGCCTTTCACATTGTGGATGGTTCTTTTTGTTAGATAGTAAATTTAGAGATCCTTTCTCCCCAACCCTCAAAATATTTTGAATTTCTTGCAAAGAAGAAATGAAATTACACTTAAAAACCTAGCCAGTATTTGGTTTGTCAACTTGAGTTAAGCCACTAGGTAATCTAACCCTTCAGACTTCTCATTTTGAAAACTGTTATGATGGTAATTGCAACCCACTTTTAAACACACATAACAGGAATACTCTAGGGGTTAATTACATTAAAAAATCTGCAAATTGCTTGGAGTTCATTGGGGTTGGAGGCCATATAAATATAGCTGTCATTCTTTTCCTAGGCCTTGACCACATTTCTTTTAAAAGAAAAAGGTTTTCATCTTGTTTTCTAGAAACAGGACCTATGTTACTAGTCATGGTGCTTTATAGCATTGATGCAGCTGCCTACTGAACTGTTCACAGAAACTTTTGATCTGGAAACTTTGATTACATTTTATGATCACTCTCATAAGTTCAAAGAATTTGATCTGCATCCATCAGGCAATTAGAAAGAGAAAAATATTTCCAAGCATTATCACCAGCTTATCTTAGGTGAATCCTTCCAATAACATACTTCATGCACATTCAGCTTTTCACTGTTACCTTGAATGTAGATGTTTTGTGCTTTTGTGCTAATATTTTTAGAACTTACAGACATAAAATCATGAGCTTTGTAGAACCTGGAACTGATGTAGAATTTTGATATTAAGTGGTTTTAGGTCCTTGAGACCCACTGCCATTTTGAAAGGTTTCAGAAAGCAGAAGTACTTGTTTGATAAAACCAAGTAGCCACACATCAGACAATCATTTTGTAAAGGGCATGGAGCTTGGTGGAGCCAATATAATTTAGACTGCAGATGCTACACTAACCTCCTGGGATTTGGAGGATCAGCTCTGGAGCTGCCATTTCAGAAGCTGTCTACTAAGCCACATGTGGGAAAACTTAAAACAAATTAAGTCTTGGAAACATTTAATCTTAATGCTCTTCACTAACTTTATTAGACCTGAATAGAGAAATATTTGTTATATGAGGACTACCACAGTTACAATAAAATTTGGAGAGCTGTGAAAGTCAGAGGGTTTCAAGCTCCACTTGCAACTTGACAAAGAAACTTAAAAACAGGAAGGGGCAGCAGCTATTTCATACTCTGGGAGGCAGAGAAAAGATGGAATTTATGCTTGAACTATGGCTGTTCACATAGGTTCATTTGACTTGATGCAACTAGATGTCAAATTGTGGCGAGAGTAAAGGATACCAGAAACACTGAATTTTATCGGATGGTTTATGTAAGCTCTTTACAAGGTCACCTTAAGTTTCACTACAGAACTACCAAGATTTCCTATTTTGTCAGAATACCATTACCACCTCTTACAGCATCTATAACATTTTTTCCAAAAACAATTTTCTTGGAAGTATTTATGCTACAGACCTCCATATTTAATAAAGATGTCTCACTAAACTTCAAGGCATTTCTGAGCCCTTTTTTTTGTTGGCTTATTCTACAGTTAATTAGTAATCAATCTCTGTCAAGATAAGCAATTTGATCTACCTTAATGGAGTAGCAAGTTCAGTGGGGAAGTGATAAAAGTCATTTCATTTTAATATGACCTACACTGCAGGTATCACATGCGTTAGCACAGACATTCTGTTTGCTTTTATGTTATAGAGAAAGAAATGTCCAGATTTATCATAGATGTACTGATACTACATTTATATATAAAATATAAATTAGTATGGTATATGATTATATATTAACTACAAATCTTTGGTCAAGCATTTATTGGTGCCTAGAACCATGCTATAATGTAGAAGTGTTTGGAATTTTAACAAATGAAAGAGGTTATGTTTCCTTGTCAATCAATTCAAAAGTCTCCATAGAAAAACAAATGAGACAATACTTCAGGATTGGTGACACAACAAGAACAACTTGAGAGTTTGAATGTATAGTTTAATTAGCTGCTGTAGCAGTGTGTATAACCTCTGATAGGTAATTGAACATGTCTCCTTCCTCCATATTGCAAATGAATTGATTTCATTACAGGAATCAGTTTCTTCATCTAGCACGAGAAGAAACTGTTTAGGTGACAGTCAAGAGAATATAAATGTAGTCCAGATGTTGACTTGAAAGGTTAAGAAAAGAATGATAATTAAGAAACATTTGCCTCTGATGTAGGGTTGTTCCAAAATCAGAGGACTGAGAGGCAAAAGTCATGAAGAAATGTATTAGTATGAAATATCCAGTTCTAGAGCAATTTCTATATAACACAATGTTAGTTGAATTACCAAGGATGAAAAATGTATAGATTCAATAACTAACCTATGGATGTCATTATGTATGTAAAGAATCCTGTTTGCTGTATGTGTATGCATGTGTATGCATGTTTATGTGTGTACTTCATAGCCAGGAATAACTATGTATCTAGTGATTTATACAGTGTCAAAGTTTATAGCTGTATTTTTGTTCTCATATTATGCTCTTAGTAATCACTGTGATGCATTTAATGTTGAGCCTATGATCAGGAATACAACATATACTTAAATTGATTTATTTCTTTAGAAAATGTAAAGGTAGTTAAATTGTTAAAAGTAAACAACTCTCAGAAAGATATAGAATCCCAGGAAACATCTTATAATTTGGTTATATTGGTGTGTGTGTGTGTGTGTGTGTGTGTGTGTGTGTGTGAGAGAGAGAGAGAGAGAGAGAGAGAGAGAGAGAGAGAGAAAGAGAGAGAGAGTTTGTGTTTGTGTGCTGTGTGCATGTATTTGTATTCATATTATTTGAGGTTAATAGCAGGTAACAATCCCATGTGTTTGCACATGTGTAATTTTAGAATATTTAGAAACAGATCAAGCAATAAAATTAAATTATCTTGTCAGAACAACCAATATACAAGGCTGAAGACTTTGCATTTTGGATTAGCTTTATTGAAACAATAGCTAGGGTCCTGTGACTTTGTACATGCTCAGCTTCATAAGTTACTTTGCAAATCAGTGGCATAAATTGTTAATTTTACAGTTTTTCCAGTCAGTCCATGAATCTTAATCTGTGCTTTTGTTACATACAAATCATCAATAAATTGTAAAATTGTTGAATTCTGGTATAAGGGGATTCTGGTAAGTGCATAAGATGCAGGTGACTACCTGTTGTCTAAATGTAAACTGATTGAGTTAAACAACTTTATGTTGTTTGTTTGAAATACTCTACATAACAACAAAACATGTTTTCCTTCCTCACCCCAGAAAAACAATTAATTTATTTTCTGGACATTTTAAATCCTGTATCTTAAAATTATTTTATATTCAATAATATATGAAAGTACATAACACTTTATAGATATTAAATTTTGAGGTTTTTCCTAGTATTTTATTCTTTCTATTTTAATTACTAATTTCAGCATCACTGATAACTATATTATCCTCCTGAATTTGTTCATTTGCAAACATAAACTTAGTCTTGATTTATTCTTTTCTATGTATTTGTTGTTGTTGGCAAAACTTACCAATATTGTTTGGAACATTTTTTTCACTTTTCCTTTTGTTCTCATTATCAAAATAACTGGTTGAATTCTAACTAACCACAGCAGTTGTATGTATTTTTTCCCCATCCTTTCAGAATAATTAACCCAGAAGACTATAACTTTCATCCCTATGTTAATTGGTGCTCTAGAGAAAAAAAAAAAAAAAAAAACAATAGATTTGTTGAGAGGAATTGGCTCACACAATTATGGGGGCTGAGAATTCCCACTATCTGCTGTCTGTAAGGTGGAGACTCAAGAAAGCTAGTGGTGTAATTCAGTTCAAGTGTGAACACGTGAGAACCAGGGGACCAATGATTTAAACCTCAATCTGAGGGTCAGAGAAGATAGAGTAATGTGTTTCAGCTCTATCAGCGAGGCAGGAAAAAAGGAATGAATTCCTCCTTCTGCCTTTTGCTCTATCTGGGTCCTCAGTGAATCGAATTATGCCCACCTACACTGGGGTGTGCAATCTACTTTACTGAGTCCACCCATTAGAATTATCCTCAAAGACAACATCCAGAAACAATGATTAATCTATGTATCCATGGCCCACTCAAGTTGATGTATAAAATTAATGATCACAACCTTATATCTTCTTTTTAAATATTTACCCAGGCTTCCCCTTGTGCACAAATTCCAATTTTCCTCTTATGCTTCTTTTTTTTTTTTTAACATCTTTACTGGAGTATAATTGCTTTACAATGTTGTGTTAATTTCTTGTGTATAACAAAGTGAATCAGCTATATGTATACATTTATCCACATAGCCCCTCTCTCTTGAGTCTCCCTCTCATCCAGCAATCTCACTACTGGGCATATACCCTGAGAAAACCATAATTCAAAAAGGGGCATGTACCACGATGTTCATTGCAGCACTATTTACGATAGCCAGGACATGGAAGCAACCTAAATGTCCATCAACAGATGAATGGATAAAGAAGATGTGGCACATATATACAGTGGACTATTACTCAGCCATAAAAAGAAACAAAATTGAGTTATCTGTAGTGAGGTAGATAGACCTAGAGTCTGTCATACAGAGTGAAGTAAGTCAGAAAGAGAAAAACTAATACCGTATGCTAACACATATATATATGGAATCTAAAAAAAAATATGGTTCTGATGAACCTAGGGGTAGGACAGGATTAAGACACAGCCGTAGAGAATGGACTTGAAGACATGGAGGGGAGAGAGGAGGCTGGGATGAAGTGAGAGAGTAGCATTGACATATATTCACTACCAAATGTAAAATAGATAGCTAGTGGGAAGCAGCTGCATAGCACAGTGAGATCAGCTTGGTGCTTTAAGCTTCTGGTTGAATAGCCTTCTTCATAATCCATATATTGTATATGATTTTTTTTCCATGAAGCATTCCATGCCTTGAATGAAGGTTGATGATTCCTATTCTCTCCCCAAATATATATGGAGTACAAACTTTTTATTTAGATTATTATAGTTAGAATTTGATTTTCTAGACTAGTGTGTCTGAAGCTATTTTCTCATCTCTCAAATACTACACTAACAAGGCTTTTATTCTCTCATTCAACAATGCTATATCAGATTATTCCTGTGTGGCACACGCTGCCACACTGTTTGAGATACAGTAGTTAAAGCGGATTCAGGTCTTGGGATGCAAGAATGGTTCAATATCCACAAATTAATCAATGTGATACACCACATTAGCAAATTGAAGGATAAAAATCATATGATCATCTCAATAGATGCAGAAAAAGCTTTTGACAAAATTCAACATCAATTCATGATAAAAACTCTCCACAAAGTGGGTATCAAGGGAACATACCTCAACATAATAAAGAGCATATAAGACAAGCCCAGAGCTAACAACATACTCAAAGATGAAAAACCTAAAGCATTTCTTCTAAGATTAGGAACAAGAAGGTTGCCTACTCTCATCGCTCTTATTCAACATTGTATTGGAATTCCTAGTCACATAAATCAGAAAAGAAAGTGAAATAAAATAAATCCAAATTGGAAAGGAAGAAGTAAAACTGTCACTGTTTGCAGATGACATGATACTATATGTAGAAAATCCTAAGAACACCACTAAAAAACTACTAGAATTTTTCAATGAATTCAGTAAAGCTGCAGGATACAAAATTAATATACAGAAATCTGCTGTGTTTCTATACACTAACAATAAACTATCAGAAAAAGAGGGCGTCCCTGGTGGCGCAGTGGTTGAGAGGCCGCCTGCTGATGCAGGGGACACAGGTTCGTGCCCCGGTCATGGAAGATCCCACATGCCGTGGAGCGGCTAGGCCCGTGAGCCATGGCCACTGAGCCTGCGCGTCTGGAGCCTGTGCTCCACAACGGGAGAGGCCAGAACAGTGAGAGGCCTGCGTACCACACACAAAAAAAAAAACAAAAAAAAAACAAAAAAAAAAACACCAGAAAAAGAAATTAAGAAAACATTCTCATTCACAATCTCATTAAAAACAATAAAATATGTGGGAATAACTCTAACTAAGGAGGTAAAAGACCTATATTCAGAAAACTATGACACTGATGAAAGAAATTGAAGATAACACAAACAGAAAGATATACTATGCTCAAGGATAGAAAGAATTAATATTGTTAAAATGACCATACTACCCAAGGCAATCTACAGATTCAATGTAATCCCTATCAGAATACCAATGGCATTTTTCACAGAACTAGAACAAATAATTCTAAAATTTGTATGAAAATATAAAAGACCCCAAAATGTCAAAACAATTTTGGGAAAGAAGAAAAAGGCTGAAGGTATCATCATGTTCCCTGATTTCAAACTCCAGTACAAAGTTAAAGTAATCAAAACAGTATGGTTCTGGCAGAAACACAGACACAGATATTAATGGAACCAAATAGAGAGCCCAGAAATAAACCTAAATTTATACAGGCAATTAATCTCTGACAAAAGAGGCAAGAATATACAATTTGGAAAAGACAACCTCTTCAATAAATGGTGTTGAGAAAACTGGATAGCTACATGAAGAATAATCAAACTGGATGACTTTCTTACCTCATATATAAAAATAAACTCAAAATAGATTAAAGACCTAGATGTAAGTTTTGAAACCATGAAACTACCAGAAAAAAACATTTGCTGTATGCTCTTTGACATTGATTTTAGCAATTTTTTGATATGTCTCCTCATGAAAGGGAAACAAAACCAAAAATAAACAAATGGATTGCATCAAATTAAAAAGGTCTGCACAGTGAAGGAAACTATCAACAAAACAAAACAAAAAAAACACCTGCTGAACGGGAGAAGATATTTGCAAATGATATATCCGAGAAGGGGGTAATATCCAAAATATACAAAAAAAGGCATACAGTTCAACAACAAAGAAACAAACGACTTGATTAAAAAATGTGCAGCATATGTGAATAGACATTTATCTAAAGAAGAGATACAGATGGCCAATAAACACAGGAAAAGATGCTCAACATCACTAATCATCAGAGAAATGCAAATCACAACCACAATGAGATATCACTTCACACCTGTCAAAATGGCTATTATCAAAAAGACCACAAATAACAAATGTTGGTGAGGATGTGGAGAAAAGGGAACTTTTGTACATTGTTGGTGGGCATGTAAATTGATGCAGCCACTGTGGAAAATAATATGGAGGTTCCTCAAAAAACTAAAAATAGATCAAGTGAGCTATTCCAGTCCTGGGTATATAGCCAAAGAAAACAAAAACACTAATTCAAAAAGAGACATGCACCTCAATGTTCACTGCAGCATTATTTATAATAGCTAAGATATGGAATCAATCTAAGCACCCATTAATAAGTGAATGGATAAAGAAGATGTAGCATATTCACCTGTAGTCTATTCACACACTGTGTGTATGTATATATATATATATATGTGTGTGTATATATATATATATATATACACACATACACACACAATGGAGTATTACTCAGCCATAAAAGGAATGAAATCTTACCGTTTGTGACAACATGGATGGATCTAGGGGGTATTTTGCTAAGTGAAATAAGTCAGAAAAACAAATAATGTGTAATTTCCCTTATATGTGGACTCCAAAAAAAAAAAAAAACCCAAAACAAATGAACAAATAAAACCAAGCAGAAACAAAATCATAGATAAAGAGAAAGACAGATAATTGCCAGAGGGGAAGGGTGTAAAGGGAGGCAAGAAATAGTTGAAGGGGATTAAGAGGTACAAACTTTCAGTTACAAAATAAATGAGTCATAGGTATGAAATACACAGTGTGGGGAATATAGTCAATGATTATGTAATGTCTTTATATGGTGACAGATGACCAAGAAAAAGCATTCAGTTTCCTTACAGTCTTGGAGTTTTCATTCTCATGAGGGAAGTTATTTTTTGAGATAATAGTTATTAGACAATAAGTAAAATATAGTTTCAAAAAATAATTTGAGACTGTGATAAATGCTGTAAAGGAAGTACACAAGGTATTGTGTAAATGAAAAGCTCCTTCAGGCTGTGTGTCTAGGTAGGCAAGTTTCTGTGAGGAACTGAATGAGCTAATATCTGCAAAGAGGAGGAACCAGTCACTCAGAGGTCCTTAGATAATTCTAGGAAAGAACATGGTAGGGGTCAAGGCCCTGAGATGGGAATGATTTTGAGACTTAGCTGACCTGCATGTTATGAGATAATAGTAAAAGTGGGGAAAGGAGTGCCACATAGAATCAGAAATGGACAGAGTGCAGTTGTGTAGGACCTTCTAGGCCACAGAAGAGAGTTTGGATTTTATTCTAGTGCAACCATAGCTTAATGTACATTTTTAAATGACCATGTTGTCTGTTTCCTCTATAGAAGGAATTCTACATGGCGAGGAGTCAGGGACACCAGGTGGGCATATACTTCATTAGTCTAAGCAATTATAAAAGCTCACACCACGAGAACAGTGTTACCTCACTTTTTCTATATAAAAGGAGAGAGAAAACGTAAGAAAAAGGAGGGAGGTCAGAATAAAGTTTCTTTCTAAAATAAAATAAGTATTCATACTTTATAATCATTTTATAATATCTTTTACAAAAGATAAACATACATTTTAAAGGAAGAAATAGCATCAGTCTTGTTAATAGTCAACTACTGTTTTTAACCATTTACTAGCCAACAGGTTTTTTTCCGAAGCAAGAATAAAGCAGCCTTTGGCTAAGAAAGTAACTAATCTCCAGATTTTCTAGAACAACATCTGGTTGGCAAATCCTATCTCATCATCAAAATCTAGTATTGCAGTGTTCATATTTATCCTTTGATCTTGTGATATAATTTCTTTTTTTAAAACCAAGGTTCTGTATTTGGGGTCAAAAATGATTAATATTGTCCTCCTTGGGTAATTGTGGTTGCCAAGAAGTCAAGAGGTAAATATGTGGTCTCAGTGGTAGTTGTGCAGAGGACTTCACATCCTGCCTGTTCAGTGGTCTATGTAATCCTCGAAGCAGCTGAGTAATTTACCTGCATTCTACCCAAGGAATAATTTTTACAGTTTAAAAATATTTTACAAGACAGATTCAATATATCTATGACTTCTTAACTACCTTCTGTGTGCCAGGCAATATGCTAAGAATTTCTATAATGTTATCTCACTTAATTTTCAAAACAGTCCGGTGATATGTGTATTACTAGCACAATTTAAAATATTAAAGGAAGAAATAAATTAAATTTTTGTCCAAGGTGACAGTTTGTAAATATCACAACTAGGACTAAAATCCAGATCATGTTGGTAAGCAGAGATCTCCCGACTCCAAAGACCATTCTCTTAAGTAATATATCAATATTATCTTTTTTATGATAGCTAAAACACTCTATTTCAAACAATTGTATTATGTAATTTTGTGTATATATATATATATGTAGGTGTATCATATTATTTATTTATATAGAAATATATATTTATTTATATAGAAATATATGTATATATAAATAAATGAATACATTTAAAATTCACTTGTAAACATAAAAGCTTTAAACATTAAAGCTATTTGCTACTTACAAAATCTTAATTTTATTTACTTCAGATAGACCTCTAGAATAGTTGTTAAAAAATTAAATTTAGGTAAGCTTAATATGTTAAATTAATTTTAGATAAAATTCAGTGTAGATAGTATTTATAATAGTTATTCAGGCTTTGCCATTGGATTATTTGCATCTTCAGTATCCCTTTGGGTATGTCTTACCCTGTTTTGGAAATTCTGCCCTAGGGAAGAAGTATGTGCTTTCTTTTTATCATCTGTCCTATAGAATTTAGTCTTCAATTCATTCATTTAATTGACTTATTAATACAAAATTAGAAAGCTGTATGACTCAGAACACTGAAATCAACTCACAATGGAACCCCTATGTTACCTAGATGTAGGAAAAACAAAACCAAAAACACTAAATCCTTCATCATACATTTTGAGTGGTTATCAGATGGACAACAATTTTGTGAACTTAGAGTGGTTCCTTCAGTATGGCATTCTCTAATTGTGACCTCTGCACTCTGCAAATGCTTCCTGGACTACCTATGAATATATCACAAAGCCCCTCCCCCTCCCTGTTTTTTGTCTTCAACCTTACACAAGTCAGCATCCTTTTTCTGTGTGTATTTACTTTCATGGAAAGTTAAAGTGAATGAACCCTTTCAGCCACACTACCTCCCATGAGCCGAACAGCTTTCTTACAGTTTCCATCCAATGGGTAATGTTGATAAAGTATATATCAGGTAATAAAGGGGAATTTCTCTAGGCATCTCTGTGGGTAATATTTCTTTTAAAAAATCATTCACATCTTGCACTTCTAAGTAGTGAGGCAAAGTTTCTCTGCAAGACAGGTGAGCAAGTTAATGAAGATGAAGGCGGTAGCTGAAGAGGAAGATGGACAATCTGACACCTGCCGGTTTTGTCTTGCTGTAATCTTGTTTGCACCCGCCCATGGGGAAATTAGAAGGGAACAGCAATAAAGCACCACTTGCTGACAAAGCAGACTGCTTTGTGAAGACATTCCAACCTATTGACAAATACACGGCAAACTGTTTAATTTATCACAGTAAATCGTAGTTCATTTTTTATTCGAGGATCAGTCTGACTACTTGTCTAGATGTAAAGATACAAAGTTAGGAAATGGTATAAAGGCAAGCAGATAGAGTTAACAGTTGAGAGTTACATAGTTTATATGAATGTATATATATGATTTACATATTATTTATAGAAAATATTTTATTTTATTTATTATATTATTTTTATTTTTCATAATTAAAATCTAGCCTAAATCTTATACAACTTCACTTGCAGGAAGAAAGGAGAGCAATGAGAATTTAAGAAGGACACTGATTTTTGAACATATAAAGGATTTTCTTTGCCTATTCCTATTTTCCTTAGGTTGAAGCCAACTTTTAAGCTCATTCCTATCTCAAGAAAAGTGTTTAAAATAAGTTTATGCTGCCACTCTTCCTCTTGTGTTCCCGCAGTCTCATAATTCTGTCTTTAGTTGATGTTGAATATAAGGAAAAACAGGGGAGCAGTTTGCTATCAATTGCAATTAAAATATAATACCTCTTTATCTTACTCTCTATATTCTTATTTATGAATATAATATCTGGATCCAAGAGAATTCAGCTATCGCATTTTCTGAGAAGTAGGACTTCTTCTGATGTTTTCAGAGCCTTTTCCTCTTTCTGCCTAGCTTCACTTTGGATTCTATGAGGCCAAAAAGAGTATCTAATTTCTCTTAATAATAGTAGTACTAGTTGCTTCTCAAGTTTCAAATAGCTAGTTTAATAGAGGTATCCTTTCTAACTTGCAGTTATAGAAAAATATTTACTTTCTATGTGTTTAATTTTACCAATTAATAAAAACTTCAGTCCTGTCAACTATTTTACATACTTACCTATTTTCCAGGAACCACATGATATCCTGGGAATAGTAAGATGAATAAGAAATCTCCTACTGATGAAGAGCTTAAAATCCAGTAAGGAAGTTGGATTTGAAAACATGAATACAAAAATATATTTATAATCTAAACAATATCAGATAAGTTTGTAGAGAAAAGGTGACTTTTGATGTAAGTTTTGAAGATGAGTAACTGTCCACTGGGAAATTTGGAGATATTTAGAGTGTTTGTGTGTTGAGGTTGGGTGTGAGGCAAGAGTCAGGAATAAGTGCCTGAAACAGTCTGTCCCAGCGGGAAATCTGTAAGGGATCTGGCATGGACAAAGAAAGGAATGTGAAGAAAGAGGAATCTGAAGTTGTAAGGTAGGGTCTAGATCAAGGAGAGCCTCATGTGTCATATAAAGAAGTTTTTATTTTATCCTGTGGTAAACGGGGAACGATTAAAGGGTTTTAATCAGGAGCAAATGTGATTAGATTTGAATTTTAGAAAAATCAATCTGGCAGTAAAAGCCAGACGGATTGTGCAAGACTGGAGGCAAAAACTATGTAGGAGCTTATAATTATAAATCAAGCTGTGGCTAAGGTCTGCACCATGGTAATAGCAGTAGCAATTAGAGAGGAGAGACCAGATACAAGACAGGTTAAGGAGGTACAGTTGAGAGAAACTGACAACTGATCTGTCTCTGATGCAGTGGCAGGGATGGTAGACACTACTGAGGAGTTAATCATTTGTCCAGTTTATGGGCTTGAAGAGAGGGTTGGACTCATGTTGGAAATTTGGAAACCAAACATCTAGTATAAAGGCAGGAGTTGAAGACATAAAAGTGGTTAAGATTACTCAGAGCTCTTTTTGACTAGAAAGAGAAGTCCAAAGATAAAAATACTGGAGAGAAAAACAAATACATAAAGAAAAAGCAGATAAATTGGAGCCAGCAAAGAAGACAGAAAACATGGTTAGTAAAAATTGAAGGGATCTTGAAAAAAGTAGTGTTATTAAAGCTAGAGGAGGAAAGGGTTTAAGAAAGTAGCTCAAGTATGAAATGCCTTGTAGTGGTGAAGTAAGAGGAGAACCAAATGGGTCTTTTAGATTGGGTATTGTGAGTGACTGTCACACTTTTAAAAAGTAGAGTCAATGAAACAAGGGTATGGCCATGGGATGGCAATGGATAGACATAATGGACAGGATTGGTAGTGTGTTTTAGTGGAGTGTTTTAGGCAGAATAGAATAATATAATTAAGGAAGTATATAAAAATAGAGGTCATGTGTGGTGATTGTGTAAAATAACAGCAATTTAAAAATGTTTACAGAATGAGAAAAGGAGTGAGTTGAGAGGGAGAGATTAAGAAAATACTAATCATTAGAGATTACAAATAGAGTACTTAACAATAAAGCAGTAAATTATGTTGATATTTTGCTAGTCTTTATTTCCATTTCTTATGAAAAACACCTAGATGAGAAGTAAAAGTTTGAGGTTGAGGATCTTTTTGTTTCTCTTAAATGATATAATATAAATAAAATATTCTGGTAAAAGAGCATCAATTGCTTTACAAAATATCTGTACTGTATTTGCACAAATTGTAATACAAAAGTCGTGAATGGAACTTCTTTTTGGTAGATTTCTAAAACCCATTTATTTGCATGTAGGATGTCATTGATATACCAATTTTACGTATACATATACTTCACATTGGATGTGTCATGTCATTTTATGTTTTGGTCATTATTGCTTGAAAGGATAGTGTGAAACTAATTAGAGGTCTGAAAAAGCATAAATATTGAATGTCCTGCTATTATAAGATAGTAGAACTGCTGGTCCCCTTACTAGACTATGTGAACATTGAATTCCTATTCTCTAAAAGTAATTCAATCCATGCTCTTTAATTGTATACCCTCAGTGAGCAATAATACTCATTTGCAAAATTTTCTGATTAGAGTCTGTGAAAGGAGGGCAAACTGTGCAGTGGAACTTGGAAAGATAATTGACACATGTGGGAATTAAACTTGTGGCCTTGGTTTCATTAACATTTGCCCCAAACAATCATGCTAAGCAGCCCAAGGCACAAACGCTAATATAGTGTTGGTGGTTAATCAACAATTTCAAATGAGAACATGCTGACATCACCAGGTTGAAATAAGCCTTTAAAATAAAAAAATAATAAATAAAGAAAATCCAGAATTTACCTTTTATTCTACAAACAATAATTGAATTTTGTTCATAAATCTTACCTGGGGTTATTTCTGGTTGCAAATTAGTACATGTCCATGGCATGTGAATACTCATGATGAGGATAATAATGATAGCAGCTCACTAACTTCACTAACATATGAAAATGGTACAAATTAGAAATAGTATTAAAATTTAGGCAAGATGAGAATTTGAATTTAGTTCCAACATGTAAAGAGCTTGGAAATTGTTGCTTCACCCATACAAGAAAAAAAAATAAAAATTACTGAACATAGTGAAAATCAACAACTTTTCTTGGGCCTACCAGAGAAATGAGTTTGCAGGGCACATCTCCATCTGGAAATTTAAAGAGGAAGGTGAACATAGAGAGTCACAAATGAGTTCTGCTATGTAGAGCAGAAGCTGTTAGTGCCATAAAGTGGTAGGGATACCAAAATGGTAATTTGGCAAATTGATGGAGGCTGAGTTTGAACTTGCATGAGAATCAGAAACTCCTGGGGGGCTGCAGTTATAGAGGAGCCCCACACTTTTGAGGGGTTTACCTCCAGGTACCTCATGAGGTTCTAAGAGTGAAGATTCTAGAAAGATGACCTCCTGGTTCTGGCAGGGGAAGGAAAAAGTAGATGTTCTGAAATATACCTTTCTCCAGAGGGGGAAAAAATTAGCAGAGCCTTTCCCTACCTGGGCGAAGGATATTCCTCCTAAACATGTCTCTCCCAGCCTTCCCGTATTTCCTTTGTATTTCTTGCAAAAAGGCAAGAAAAAACACAGTCTTAAGAGGCAAAACAGGCAAGAGAACTAGACTCAGATATGACACTGATGTTGAAATTATCTGATAAAGTTTTAGAAATAACTGTGATTAATATTCAAAGGACTCATGCAAAGTATGAACAATATGTGTGAACAGATGAGTAATGTGAGCAGAAGGATAGAAACCCTAAGAAAGACTCAAAAGGACATGCTATAAATTAAAAACAAGAATCATACTGAAGAATACTTCTGATGGACTCATCAGTAGGTTGGACATAGCTGATGAAGGAAAAAAATCAGTGAGTTTGAAGATAGGTCAATAAAAATTCCCAAAATGAAATGCAAAGAGGAATTTAAAAAAAGAAATGAACATTAAGTACTGTGGGGCAATTTCAGAGGTGCAGCATATTTGTATTTGGAATATCAGGAGAAGAAAGAAAGAACAGAATAGAAGAAATATTTGAAGTAATAATTGTTGAGAACTTTCCAAAATTAATGACAGACATCAAAACACAGATCCAGCAAACTCAGGGAACACAAAGCAGGATAAATTCCAAAAAAAGAAATCACAAACAGATGAAAATCCAACATCACCTAGGTATATCATATTCAAACTGCAGAAAACCAAAGATAAAAAAGAAATCTTGAAAGAAGGCAGGAGAAAGCCAGCATTACCTATAAAGTAACAAGGATAAGAATCAAAGTGGACTTATCAAAAAACCATGCAAACAAGAAGATTGGAGGGAAATATTAATTAAAAGTTTGAAGGGAAAAAATGCTAACCTAGGATTCTATATCAATTAAAATTATACTTCAAAAGTGAAAGAGAAATACCTTCTCTGACAAACAATAACTAAGAGAATTCATCATCAGCAAATCTTATGTCTTAGTTCTTACTGCTATAACAAAATACCATAGACTAGATGGTTAAAACAAAAGGAATTCATTTATTGAGGTTCTGGAGATGAGAATTCCAAGATCAAGGTACCAGCAAGGTTGACATCTAGTGACAGCTCTCTTCTTGGGTTGTAGATGGCTGTCTTCTAGCTGTGTCCTCACATGGAAGAGATGGAGAGCCCTGTTTTCTCTTCCTCTTCTTAAAAAGGCACTAATCCCATTACAAGGGCCCCACCCTCTAGACTTCATCTAAACCTAATTATCTCCCAAAGACTCTGCCTCTGAATACCATCATAGTGGGGGCCAGGATGAACATTTAAAGTTTGGGAGGACACAAACATTCAGTTCGTAACATCTTCCTTGCAAAAAATGCTTAAAGTAGTTCTTCAGAGGAGAATCAAAATGATATAGGTCAGAAATTTAGATGTACAAAAAGAAAGGAAAAGTATTCAGTAGGAATAAATAAAATAAAAATGAGATATATTATTTTTCTTAACCTTAATTGAGTAAAAGGTAACTATTTAAAGTAATGATAGTGACAGCATATTAGGTGATTATAGCATATGGTTAAGTTAATGACAGCAAGCCAAAAGGGATAGAAGGAAGGAATTATAAATACTGTTATAGGTAACTTCACTAAATATGAAGTGGTATGGTATTATTTGAAGATAAACTCAGGTTAGTTAAAATGTATATTAGAAGCTCCAAGGCAACCACTACTATTCTTAAATAAGAAGTAGAATTGATATGCTAAGGGAAGAGATAAAACACCACCATATGTAATGCTCAACTGAAAACTGAGAAGGCAGAAAAAATGAAAAAATAGTGAAATGGATACAAAACAGTTACAAATATAATAGACATAAAATCAACTATATACATAACAA
The DNA here is from genome assembly GCF_002837175.3 of Physeter macrocephalus. NCBI lineage: Eukaryota > Metazoa > Chordata > Mammalia > Artiodactyla > Physeteridae > Physeter > Physeter macrocephalus. Next base: position 32,441,915 of record NC_041226.1, on the reverse strand, counting down.
TTTTAAATTTGAATGGTCTGAATGTACCAGTTCAAAGAGTGTCAGAGTGGATTGCAAAACAAGACTCAATAACACATTGTCTACAACAATCCCACACTAAATGTAAAGACATGGATAGGTTAAAAATAAAGAGATAGTGAAAGATATACCGTGCTACAACCAAACAAAAAAGGGTAGAATTGCTGTGTTACTTTTAGACAAAGCAGACTCAGAAAAAGGGAAACTATCTGGGGTAAAGTGAGGCATTACATAATGAAAAGGGATCCATTTTCAAAGACATAACAATCCTAAAAGTGTATGTGCCTCCCAACAGGGCATCAAAATAAGTGAGACAAAACACAGAAGTGAAAGTAGAAATAGACTCTACACTATTATAGTCTTAGATTTTGACACTCCTCTGTCAATAATTGATAGGTCAAGCATGTAGAAAAATCAGTGAGGATATAAATGATCTCAGCACTACCAGTATCCTGGTCTAAGTGACATTTATAGAGTACTCCAACAACATAAGAATATACATTCTTCTCAAGGTCACATGGAAAATTCACCAAGATAGACCATATTCTGGGCCATAAAACATACCTTAACAAATTTAAAAAAATAAAAATCATATGAAGTATGCTCTCAGATAACAATGGAATTAAGTAAGACTCAGCAAAAAATAGTTGGGAAATCCCCAAGTATTTGAATATCAAAGAACACACTTCTAAAAGCACAGGTATTAAAGAGAAAACCTCAAATAATTTTAAAAAATATTTTGAATTGAATAAAAATGAAAATACTACTTACCAAAACTTGTAGGATGAGGAAAAGTGGTGCTTAGTGGGAAATTTATAGCATTAAGTGCAAATATTAGAAAAGAAGAAAGATCTAAATTCGGTTACTTAAACTTTTACCTTAGGAAACCGGAGAGAAGAACAAATGAAGTCTAAAGCAAGAAGCAAATAAATAATAAAAATATAGAGCAGAAATTAAGGATACTGAAAACAGGAACACAATAGAGAAAACCAACAAAATCAAAAGCTGGTTTTCTGAGAAGATTGATAAAATAGAAACTTTTAGCCAGGCTAAGCAAGAAAATATCAAATAAAAAAATTATAAATATCAGAAATGAAAGAGGAGGTATCATTACTGACCTCAAAAACATTAAAATTATAATAAAATAATATTATGAATAATTCCATGTCCCCATTTGATAATTTAGATGAAATAAATTTTTTAATTTTTATTTTTAATATTTTTTTCATTAAAAAATAAGGTTTATTTGTAATAACTATCTTCAGTAATTCCATATTTATTTTTACTCTGGGGAATGCACAAGCACAGACAAGGCTAACTTTAACATTTATTGAAAAGATGTTTTATACTAATGCAAAAGAATAAACCTCTTCCTCCCACTCTAAAAGCCTCTTCTTTATTATAAAGAATTCTCACTGCATTTGAACTAAGAATCTGGAGCACCTGGCAGAGAGGAGTTTGGGATGACCACCTGGAATCAATCAGTAGATTTTCTCTCCTCTCAATTAGGTAACTGAAATAGGAACTCTAGTTCTAAATATGAGAAGCAAATTTTAAATCTTAGAAAAATAAAAAGAGGGAATATAACAAACTGTTGCAAATACATGCCTGAGGTCAGAAACAACTTGTACTTTCATGTTGTAGCAGCTTCCAGACAAAATCTTCTTCAGTTTTTAATCTTCAGGTTTGTATTTTGCAGGTCTTTTCCTCAGGTCTTTGATTTGGTCATTCTTCTTTGCAAGACTCTCCACTTACTTGAAACACACAAACTACCAAAACTAACACAAGGAGAAATGGATGATCTGAATAGAACTACATCCATTAAAAATTTGAATCATAGTTAATAATGTTACCAAAAATATTAAATTCACCAGGTTAAGAGGTTTCACTGATGAATTCTACCAATATTTATGAAGAAATGATACTAATTCTCTGCAATCTTTCCTAGAAAATAAAGGCAGAGGAGCACTTTCTTATTCATTCTATAGGGCCTTCCTAATTCCAACACCAGAAAAAAGAAAAACTACAGACCAATATCTCCCATGAATATCAATGCAAAAATCCTCAAAAATGTTAGTAAATCAAATCCAACAATGTATGAAAGTTTTATATACTACAATGAAGTGAGATTCATTCCAGATATACAAGCCTGCTTCAACATTTGAAAGTCAATCAATGTAATTCATCATATCAACAGATGAAAGATGAAAAATTGTACATCAGTTAATGGAGAAAAAACATTTGACAAACTCTAACACCCATTATGATAAAAAGTCTCAGACAACTAGGAATAGAGGGAATCTACCTCAATTTGATAAAGAGAATCTAAAAGAAACCTACAGCTAACATCATCATACTTGAGGAGAAACTGAAAATTTTCTCCCTAACATTGGGAACAAAGCCAGGATGTCCTTTCTCAACATTCCTATTCAATCAACATGTTGGAAGTCCTAGCTAAGCAATAACACTAGAAAAAAGAATAAAATGTATATGTATTGGGAAGGAAGAAATGAACCCTTCTTTTTTGCAGATGACATGATAATCTATTTACAAAAATCTCAAGGAATAGCTGAAAACCTCCTGGGACTAGTAAGTGAGTATACTGAGCTTATAGGACAGAACTTAAAAACATGTCAATTGTGTTCCTGTATAGAAACAATGAACAGTTAATATTCAAAATTACAATAACACCATAAAACTGAAATACTTAGGTGTAAGTGTAACATAATATGAACAAGATTTGTGTGAAAAACTTCAAAGCTCTGATAAAAGAAATTTTAAAATCTCTTGTCATCTGTATATATGTTTTCGTGACATGTTCTTTCAGATCTCTGCCCATTTTTTTATTTGGATCTTTTGGTTTTCTTATTGCTAAGTTTTAAGAATTTTTGCATATAAGTGTATTTTGCTTATAAATCTTTATCAGATATAGGTTTTGCAAATATTTTCTTTCTATGTGACTTGTCTTTTATTTTACTAACAGTATCTTTCTCAGGGCAGAAGTTGTTAATTTTAATAAAGTCTAATATCAACAGTATTGTACCCAATATCTCATTGCAAAATCCAAGGTCATCCATATATATAAATATCTATCTATCACATCTTCTTATCCATTCCTCTATCCATGGACATTTAGGTTGCTTCAATGTCTTGGTTGTTTTAAATAGTGCTATGAACACTGGGGTGCATGTATCTTTTCAAATTAATTTTCTCCAGATATATGCCCAGGAGTGGGATTGCTGTATCATATGGTAACTCTATTTTTAGGTTTTTAAGGACTTCCACACTGTCCTCCATAATGAATGCACCAATTTGCATTCCCACCAACAGTATAGGAAGGTGCTCTTTTGTCCACACCGTCTCCAGCATTTATTATTTGTAGACTTTTGAAAATGGCCATTCTGACCAGTGTGAGGCAAAGCCTCATTGTGATTTTGACTTGTATTTTCCTAATAATTAAAGATGTGTAGCATTTTTCATTTGGAAAAATGTCTATTTAGGTCTTCTGCCCATTTTTTGATTGGGTTGTTTGTTTTTTGATATTGAGCTGTATGTATATTTTGGAAATTAATCCCTTGTTGGTCTCATAGTTTCACATATTTCCCCCCATTCTGTAGGTTGTGTTATCATTCTGTTTATGGTTTCCTTTGCTGTGCAAAAGCTTTTAAGTTTAATTAAGTCCCATTTGTTTCTTTTTGTTTTTGTTTCCATTACTCTAGGAGATGGATCCAAAAAAAAATTGCTGTGATTTATGTCAAAGAGTGTCCTGCCAATGTTTTCCTCTAGGAGTTTTATAGTATCCAGTCTTACATTTAGATCTTTAATCATTTTTTTTTTTTGTATATCGTGTTAGAGAATGTTCTAATTTCATTCTTTTACATATAGCTGTCCAATTTTCCCAGCACCATTTATTGAAGAGACTGTCTTTTCCCCATTGTATATTCTTGCCTCCTTTGTCATAATTGACCATAAGTGTGTGAGCTTATTTTTGGGCTTTCTATCCTGTTCCATTGATCTAAGTGTCTGTTTTTGTGTCAGTATCATACTGCTTTGATGCCTGTAGAATTGTAGTATAGTCTGCAGTCAGGGAGTGTGATCTCTCCAACTCCTTTCTTCTTCTTCAAGATTGTTTTGGCTATTCAGGGTCTTTTGTGTTTCCATACAAATTTTAAATTTTTTTGTTCTAGTTGTGTGAAAAATGCCATTGGTGATTTGATAGGGATTGTATTGAATCTGTAGATTTCCTTGGGTAGTATGATCATTTTAACAATGTCGTTTCTTCCAATCCAAGAACACAATATTCCTTTCAATATGTTTGTGTGGTCTTCCATTTCTTCTACAGCATCTTATAATTTTTGCAGGACAGGTCTTTTGCCTCCTTAGGTAATTTTACTCCTAGGTATTTTATTCTTTTTGATGAAATGGTAAATGAGACTGTTTCCTTAATCTCTCTTTCTGATATTTTATTGTTAGTTTATAAAAATGCAACAGATTTCTGTGTATAAATTTTGTATTCTGCAACTTTACCAAAGTCATTGATGAGCTCTAGTTGTTTTCTCACTGCGCCTTTAGTATTTTCTATGTATAGTATCATGCCATCTGACAACAGTGACAGTTTTACTTCTTCCATTCCAAATTGGATTCCTTTCATTTCTTCTGATTGCTGTGGCTAGGACTTCTAAAACTATGTTGAATAAAAGGGGAGAGAATGGACATCCTTGTCTTGTTCCTGATTTTAGAGGAAATGCTTTCAGCTTTTAACTGTTGAGTATGAAGTTAGTTGTGGGTTTGTCATATACAGCCTTTATTATGTTGAGGTACATTTCTGGGTGGCTGGTCGTGAGGCCAGGGGCCCCAGATCGAGTGTCAGCCTGCTGGTGAGTAGAGCCAGTTCCTGACATGGCTGGCTGGGGTGTCCAGTGTATCTCAAATCTGGGGCTACCCTGCTGGTGAGTGGGGCTAGATCCTGGGTCCACTTGATAAGGGATCCAAGGTATCTTGAAGCTGGGGTCAGTCTTCTAATGGGTGGGGCTAGTGTTCTGGGCATCTTGGGGCTGGTGTTGTCCTGATGGTGGGTGGGGCTGGATCCTGGGTCTGCTCTCTGAGGAGTCCAAGTTGTCCCAAAGCTGGTGTCAGCCTACTGGTGGATGTGCTGGGTCTTGACATGGCAGGCTGTGGGGCTGTGATGATCCCAAGGCTGGTGTCCACTTGCTGGTGGGTGAGGCAAGGTCCTTGTGCTAATTTCAGCCCACTGGTGGGTGGATATGGTTCAGGGTCTGGGTTTTGCAGAGTTAGTTTTGGCTTGTTTGTGGGTGGGGTCAGTGTCCAGGTGTTCCCAGGATCAGGGCTAGCTCTCTGGTGGATGCAACCAGACCTCAGGGTCTCTTGCTGAGTGTGCTGATGGTTCTGGAGTTGGCATTGACTTGCTGGTGGGAAGAGCCAAGGCCCAAGTGTCCTGGGACTGGTGCCTGCCCACTGGTGGGTGAAGACAGTCACAAGGCTAGTGCCAGCTACTGGCGGGAGGAGCTGTGTCCCAGACTCTCCAAGTGTGGGACCCCGAGTTCCAGGGGCTTGTGTGAGTACATTGGTGGGTGGGGATGAGTCCTGGGCCTTTTGGTGGGTGGAGATGGATCCCAGGGCGATTGTGTGGTAAGAGTTTCCTAAGTCAGCTGGTGTGCCAGTGGGTGAGGTTGGCTCCTGGGGTGGCTGGCAGAAAGGCCTGAGACTGGTGCCAGCCCACTTGTGGGTGGATAATCTCTCAATTCTAATAGGCTAGAGGGAGGACTCCAAAATGGCACATGACAACACCAATGTCCTTGTGATAGTATGTGCTCCCCATAGTGGCTGCCACCAGCGTGTATGTCCCCAGGGTGGATTCCAATTGCCTCCTGCCTGTCAGGAGGCTGTCGAAGATTAGCAGGTGGGTCTGATCCTGTCTCATTTCAAATGAATGCTTCTGCCCTGGGTCTTGGAGCATGTGCAATTTTGTGTGCACCTTTTAAGACTGCAGTCTCTATTGCCCACAGTCCTCTGGCTCTCCCAAAATTAAACCTCCTGGCTTCAAAGCCAAATATTCTGGGAGCTCTTTTTCCCAGTGCAGGATCTCTGGGTTGAGGAGTCCAATGTGGGACTTGCACCCCTCACTTCTTGGGGTGAACCTCTGCAATTGTAATTATCCTCCCATTTGTGGGTTTCATACCAAGGAGTATTGGTTTTGACTATACCATGTTGTGTCTACCCCTCCTACCCATCTTGTTGTGGTGTCTTCTTTATATTTTTAATTGTAGCAGATCTCTTCTGGTAGTCTTCAGGTCTTTCTCATCAATAATTGCTTTTTATTCAGTTTTAATTTTGGTGTGCCCATAGGAGGAGGTGAGTTCAGGGTCCTCCTACTCTCCCTTGAAAACGTAACATTTAAAAAAATGTATTAAATATTAATGTGGGAAATTCTCCTGTGAATGTCAAAAAAGAGAAGAGATCAATATCAACTATTTGTTGGGGTCATATTTCCTGTGTGCCACTAGGATCCATGTAAGAGTGTGAAGGCCATTTTGTAGAGGATGCAGAAGAATTCAGTAGACTCTTTTACTTCTCTGTACAGCACTTTTCTTCTTTCAAAGCCTTCTTAGTCAACTTATACTGTGTGAACATCACCATAGTCACAGGTTTTGTTTAGAAAAGGAATATTATGTTAATTTTTCAAATTAGAACATTTAATTTTATAAGTTAAACATGACAACCAATACCCTACTATGAGTTATTGATAAAATAAGGGATAGACATCATCTCCCTGGCCTCATTAATTGCACAATATATATTTAGCTATTGCATGTTTGATTCTACCCTTTAATATATGAAATATATAACATATATAAAAACAGCTTTTTAAGTGCTATTGTACAAAACACTGGGCAATGTAGTTGGAAATAAATATAGCCCTTCTTTGAAAAGATTGAACAATGCAAGCCATTAATTATAAAATCAAATGCAAAATATTTCCATGGGAAAAACATAGAATTTTTAGGTAAATGTTTTATGACTACATAGAAAATAAAGCCATGAGCACAAGGAAATATGACCATTCTAAGAACAATTTGTGTTAAATTGAAATTTATTAACTTTTTAGATATGGATGAAGATCAGAATACATTTAAATATCATTGATCAGTTAGTGTTATATTTTAAGAAGGACATTCATATTAGAGTGAATCTAAACAATGCAGAGTATGATGAGAGAGTCTTATGAGAAGCATTTGAAGGGACTGGATTTCTTAGCTATGATTTAAAGACAAGAGTTAAGGTAGGAGTTAAACTTTTTTTTGACAGGATTATTATTTTTTTTTAAAGGAAAGGAGAAGAAAGTTGTGCTCTACATAGCCTTATTAGCTCAAATAGGGAAATATAGTTTTGGTTAAAATAAAAAGTTTTGTTTTTTTTTTTAACTGGACAAAAATTCAAAAGTAAGTGCTAGCTTGTCAAGTGATGAGCTCATATTATTGGGAGCACTAAGGCAGAAGTTGTCAAGACATTTTTTTCAACATTGTGGCATATAGTTTCTTATCTTTAAAAATATTAACAAAATAACTTCTAAGTTTCCCTTCAAATCTAATAAATACACATCTTGGACATATAAACAATGAAATACATACAAAACATGTGTCCAAACATGTACAATTTGACAAATAAAAAGTTAAGTACACTGATTGGTGAATTGAGCAAAGTGGGAGGGGCTGCTTGTCAGGGAACAGGGGCTCAGATTTGGTGCAGACGTGTTATAAAAGCTGTATTGACAGTGTGTTATGGAGACCCTGGTGACTGGATTTGGAGAGGAACTTATAGGCTTTACCCTGGAAAAGGTACGGAGGCAACTATGAGATTGATTAAAAAAGAGATAAATGTAGTAATGAGGAGTAACGAAGGGACAGACATTAAATATATTCGCTAAATTAATTCCTTTCTTACACACACAATGAGAGGAAAAGTCAATATAAGTTTCTTGGGGCAATTTGATAGTAGATAACAAGAACTTTAAAATGGGAACAGAGATTATCTTGAAGGGGATAAAGGTTTGTGTGTCTTTTTCTTATTATTATTTTAAAAATATTTTCCAAATGCCCTACACTCTAGATTTATTACTTTTACATGCTAAATAAAAATGCTAAAGTATTTTGGAAAATATAAGAGTGAAGAGATTTAAGTTACAGTGTAAATTCTTCTATTGGTGAAAGCCAAATATTTTGTTCATCTCCAAACCTTATCCATAAGTAGATCATGAAGCAGTGATTGCTTAATAATAACTCTTCTGAAAATAATATTTCTTCTTAACTTGAAAGGCCATGTTGAACTCTTACCAATGCTTAGGGTTATTCTAGTAGCCTGGGCTCAGAAGGAAATTTTGAAGTAGCAGCTGCCCAGTTGATAACAGTGGGTGCAGGGGGGCCACTGCTGAAGACTATAATCAGTGGTCCACCTTAGTAGCAGGTGGGCCAATGTGTTGTAGTAGTGTAGACTCTGTGTTGCTGGATGGAAAACAAATACCAAGTGTGGTCAGGTCATCAACTAGCACCCTACTGTGTCAAGGAAAGGTAATGTTTCAGGACATTTCCATTTCCATTTCTTTCTTGACTCTTTGCTTTTGGGGGTCATCTCCTTTATTCCAGTATTCTTCCTCTTGTCACCTTTCTTGTCTTACTTCTGCTCTTCTTCAAGTATCCCTTTTTCTTCCTCTCCATATCCACATTCTCCCCTCATCTTTTCTAAATGACATTCTGAAAAACATTAGTGCATAGCAAAATAATTTTTGATATGCAGCCTTGGTCCCTAAGTAATAAGTTACACTTTAAAAAATTTTAATAAAAGCAGTAGAACATGTTGTGAATCTTTCTGGGGCATCAGATATTCCACTGATCTCCAGGGTTGTCATAGTTCCCCATATTAGCAAAATGTTGTCTCATTTACCTTCATTGCTCCCTGAACACTTTTCCTAAACTGTGCATTTGTTCCAAGGGCATTCCGAGATAAAGAGGGACCATTCGTTAGTAAGATGAATACTGCTGGTTTTAAAGAGAAAAGAGTTTAAAGTTTCTAGCTCTTTCTCTTTTTCCTCCAATTATCACAACACCCATCGCCACTACACTTTACCACCACCAAAGAAAAGTGTTAATTGGATCGATCAAAGGACACTAATTAGATGACTTTTGTTGTGGTGTATCATTAGCTGGAGGAGTAGTCTATATTGGGGTAGAGATGGCTTTTTCTCTCTGGAACTTTTTAATACATGCAGAGTGATAAAGTGGCTTGGGCTCCTCCCTCTCAGTTCTCAAAAACTCTCTCTTTCATCTTACTCTAAGTGTCTGTCTCTATGTCTTTTTCACTGTCTCTCTCTTTTTCTCTTCAGTGAGTCTAGAGAAAAGTGACACAGCCCATCCCCTTGTCTGTGTGAGCAGCCAGGATAGATTTCCTGCCATGCACATTGACCCACTCTTAAAAATCTTTATGTTTGAGGGCTAGACACCTTTCCATAAACAGCAGGGAAAGCTCTTTGCTTTGTGAGGACTGATATGATCCAGGGTTGCCCCTCCTTGATGCTGGAAGAAGACAGTCTGAACATGGGTGTAAAAGGTGAAGGGTGAAAGGGCAGGTTGTTCTGCAGCTGCAGTTCTCAACTTAAGGCACCTTGTGTTCAAGTAAAAAGAGATTTCCATTGTTCCCAGTGCAGCTCATTAAGCTTTCACACTTGGGTTTGGATATCCAGCCTAATAATAATATATCTCTTTTGTGAACTGCAAGAGATGAAGTTCTAACTGTTGTAAGATAAGATTCAGGTTTTTTTTTTTTTCTGTTTCCTCTTGCCTAAAATCAACTTAATATCATTCTGTTAATGTATATAACAAACTCTGTGTTCACTCTTTTCCTCCTCTGTATCCTCACTAAAGTCTCCAGACTGTAACTTCTGTTATATTTGAGCCAATTGGAAAAAAAATAGAAAGAAATCTTTCTCAAGAAAAAAAGATTTGCATCCTCTGATGTATTATAAATATTACAATAAACCTGAAACTTGAGTTAACCAAAATTGTTACACACTCAGCTTTTGAGGAAAAAAAAGTCAAATGACCCCAAAAAGGCATAATAAACTAGGTTGATATCAGGGCTTTGGTAAAAATGCAATTTCCAGAGTTTTACTTATATTCACTAGAGTTTCTGTCTGATCTATGCCCATAAAATTAGGATTGATGTTTAGAATGATGTCCCTGAGGCACTGAGGATTCTGAATCATAAAAGATTCAATTACCTTCAATAAACTGAACTTAACTATTTCAAGGAAAGTGATGAATACAAATTAGAAATATCATCAACAAGCAGCGCTGAAACACAGAAGTTTTTTCATTAAGTATCGGGTAACTAACATTTCTGATTTATTAGAAACTCTTCTCTACATACCCTAGAAAACTGAAATTTTCTGTATACACTTCACTGTGGTTCAGCTCAGTGTGGTACAGCACCAATTATATTATATTTATATTATCTAGATTACTGTAGATAATAAATGACTACCCAAAGACCCCCAATATTTTGAGTTAAGCCTACTCCATCTCCTTTGCCACATTTTCTTTGACTTGGTTCCCTGAATTGGCCTTTTAAAAGGAGTCTTTTTTCTTCTCTTTCTCCATATTAAGCACCTGTACCACAGACATTATTTTTTTTAACTGTATTAACTTCTGTTCTTTTAATTTAATTTAGAAAAGTCTACAAGGCGCTATGTGATCTGATTTTATCTTCTTATAGAAATTCAGTTAATGCTACTGTCTCCCTTCTCACTCTGGTAATGACAAATAAGCTCATTCACTTTCCTCAAACTATGCTTCAAAGGGAATCTAGAAATGGATCCTTGTATGCGTGAGGACATAATGTATAATGATGTTTCCAGTCAGGAGCAATAAGATTCATTATTCAATAATACTGACCTAAGTGGATAGGTGTCCAGAAGAAAGCAAAGTTAGGCTCTATCCTATATTATATTATTTACAATGGAAATTACAAATGAATTAAATATTTATATGTAAAAATCATAATTATAATACTATAATGTAAAAAAAAATAACATTATCAGCATAAAAATAAGAGGCATAACAGTGTAGGAAAATCTAGTTGGGTAAATGTAAAATTAGGTAAGGAAGTCCCAAAACTCATATTCACAATATAAAAGTTGAATTTGCAGGGAGAAGTTCCTTTAAATTAAGTCAATAGAGAAACAACAGATTTATGGAAAATATTGGCAATATGGAGCATTGAAAATATAAGAAGTAATTAAAGATTGATAATAAAGAAATTAACAATATAAAAGGAGCAATGAAGAAAAAAATATTAACAGAACAAGCATTTCACAGAAGAGCAAACCCAAATTGCTAAAAAACGTGAAGAGAAGCTCAAACTTAGTGGTAATCAAGGAAGTAAAATCAAAGTCACCTCATGGTATTACATTTACTTATCAAACAGGCAAAATTTTAAGTCTAACGGGGTTTATCTCTGTCATTGCCACTGACCCAGATGAGAGAGTACTTTCATTCATTGCTACTGGAAGTGTAAGCTGTTGCAGCCACTTTAGAAAACAAACCAGTAACAACTATTAAAACAATAAAAGACATTTGACTAAGCAATCAAATAACAGCAATTTTCCCCCAAGGAACTTTAATCCAGCTCTAAAATCTGTATGCATGCATGCGTGCTTGCAAGCACTTGTGTGATTTCAAAAATTTTTATAGTGGCAAAACCCTGGAAAATGAATATATGTGTTTATGTATATAAGAAATAAAATATGGAAGAAAACATATTATCGAGACAAATTATGGTGAGGGGAAGAAATGATGGGAAGAGAAAAGGCAAAAATGAAAAAAGTGAAACAAAAGGGCAAAAAGACTGATTTAAAAATAATTCACACATTTGTTTATGTGAAAGGGCAAGAGGCTTTTCTTTTTAATAAGAGTATAACTAGAATTCTTCAGAATCAAAAGAAAAATTTCTGAAAACAAAATATATTTTCAGTGTTTTCAAGTCACACATGTAAAATTACTGTATTTTTATGTAAATTTTTTTCTTGAGAAAGGTAATTTCATAAGAAACAAAATTCACTCCTCAGGTAATTTGTACCACATGGAACTTGCTCTCCTGGCATCTTCAGGCTGGAGCACTGTTTCCTGCTTTTCATGGCTGTCTCTCTTCCCTCTAAACACTATTTTTTAAGTGTTCACACCATCCCAATGTTCTCTTTGCTTTTCTTCTTAGTGCCTCACTCATTAATCATCTATATATTTATTGCTTTTTCTCTCTACCATGGAAGTAAGTCCTGTGAACCTTGTCTGTCTTGTCCACTATAGAATGTCTTTTCAGAGCACCTTGACTGCACAAAATAGATGGTCAGTTGATGTTTGTCAAATTAAGGAGTAAACATTTTTAATCCCTTTTTGCCTCTGCAGATCTCTTGTTACCCACTCAACTGTAAGGCAGGATATAAGTGTTACTTTGAAAGAGAGAGAACAGAATTTGTTCATTCATATTCCAAGCCAACCATTGGGCTAGTTAGTGCTTTATAAATTTTGTCTCATTTAATGTCTTCTACAACCCATATCATGATCCCCATACTGTGATAACAAAACAGGATTAAGTAAATTTCCCACTGAATTATTAAAAGGTGGAGACAAAATTTGCAATAATATCTCTTTGTTTTCCCAGTCTTCAGCATTAGCATTATCTCTTATTATGTGGGAAGAAAAAAAAAAAAAAGAAGAGGGAAGGGAATGGAAATAATTTATTTGCTCCTGCTCTGTGTCCTGAAACTTAACTCACTTTTCACATGCATTGACTCACTTAATTCACACAGAAAATCTCATAGAATTTATTTTTATTTTATAGATGAGTTTACTTATAATAATTGGGGTGAATTAATTTACCTAAACAATTGTCATAATAGTTGACACAGTAAAGACTGAAACACAGATCATTCATAATCACATCAAGTGTGCTGTGTAATATACTATACTTCTTCAAATCTTACAATCCACTTTTGAGTGTGAAAGTTCATTAAACCCTAGCTGTATCCAAGCTTTTAGAAGTTAGTGTTATTACCTTTCTATTAATAAAATCATGGACAATTTACCTAACTTGTCTAAGCCTCAGTTATCTTGCTGATAAATGTGGATAGTAATAGTATCCACTTCATAAGATTGCTTTTAGGATTATTAGTTAATGCTGTTGAAAATACATCTATTTTGAGGAAGCATTCAAAAAATACAAAAATGAAGTTCTTAAAGTTATGATTGGCCTCTGAAACTCAGAAAATTAAGTGACCTGTGAACACAGGATCAAAAATAGATGGAAAAAAGACTTGAATTCATGGTATTTTATTATAAATCTTGTGTTTTTTTCCAGTATCTCACACAAAATTGCCCTCTGAAGGAAATGCATTACTTGATTAGCATAGTATTTGGATGGTCAAAAGTGAGTTTCATCTCCGAATCAGAGCATGGCTTCCAAATTCTCTTTTCACTCTCCAGGGAAAGAAAAATCTGGAACAGGTATCGCTTCTGTGTTTAACAGTGTTTTGGTAGTTTAGAAAGTGGATGCTCATAATAGTGATTGTGGCATGCCCCAGGATACTTCACTATTATAAAATCTGTCAGATTCTCTCAGATTCTAATTCTGCTTCACAAGGGTCATTGGTGTAGTCTCTGTTTGTAATGACTGACAACTGGAGGTATTAAGAACCTGGGGTTATGAGACTCTTGATCAGGGCTGCTGTAAACAAGTGCTGACAATTTGGGCTGTTTGACACTGTGCAGGCAGAGAGTCCAGCAGATCATCTGGGCCTTAATTACTTGTGTTCACAAAACTTCAGTGACATTTGCTACTCATTTTCTTTCAATCAAAGATCCAAAATATGTTTTCCTTTAAAAAAAATAACTTTTAACTACAAGCTGTGCTTATTAAAGCCAAAGAATAATATTACATTTCCTCTATTGTATCAACTCACAGATTGATACTCTTCCTTCAACATTTTAGAAGCTTTTTATACTATGAGGAGAGTTGGATTTGTCTTGGGTGTATCTGGCCTTTGGAGGACAATAAAAAACATTATTAAAATTCTATTAAATGGTATGTTCACAAGAGAATACACAATCAACTGGTATGTAAAATCTTGTGAACTGATTTATAAATTGATACTTCTTCACTTATTTCACTTTCTCCAAATACAACATTTATTTCAAAATACTAGTTGTCAATTAAAATAAAGACTAAATTATAAATCATCTTGAACAGGTTCATTAACTTAAAGTACATATGTATGTATACCAGTTGCTAGAGTTCTCACCCTCATTGATCTTTCCAAAATGTTCTGTGCATGAAGTCAGAAAGAGAAGATATTTTGTCACTTGAAGTGAGAGGAAGATCTTATAGTTTGTGTTATTTTTAGTTTGTTCCCTCTTAAATTTCTTGATAATGCATAGAATTTAGAACATTTTTTGCTTTGTGAAGTCTTAGGAAGCTTTACTAACCTAATGAGATTTGCTGATATCTTGAGAGCAGGCAATGCAAAATGTGGCTCTCAGCAGATCTTTTACGAACATCATAATAATCTACACTTTATAGTGTGGTTGGCTGAAAATGACTCCCAAATAATCTACATGGCTCCAAGTGATATCAAGGTCCTAATCCCCAGAAACTGTGAACAAGTTGCCCCACAGGGTCAAAAGGACATTGCATATGTGATTAAGTTAAGAATGTTGAGATGGGGGAGATTATCCTGAATTATCCCAGTGGGTCCAATGTTATTACCAAGGTTCTTATAGGAGAGAGGCAAAAGGATCCAAGTCAGACAAAATAGATATAAAGATGAAACTATCAGCTGGAATGATGCAGGAAATGGAGATAGAGGAAATGACCACTCTCCAAGGAATGTAGGCAGACTAAAAGCTGGAAAAGCTTAAAAAACAACAGATTTTTACCCCATAAGCCCCCAAAATAACATAGCCCTGATGACTACTTGATTTACCCAAAAGGGTAAACAAAAATAATTTGCGTTGTTTAAGTCACTGAGTTTGTGGTAATTTGTTACAGCAGCAACAGGAAATAATACAGACAACATTCAATGGTGGTATTATCACAAAATGTGTGAGTAATGAATCTACAAATAGGCCATCCTTCCCATTATGGATGTTTCTCATTTGGGGAATTTATCTTTCTCATGTGGGCTTTTGATAGCATATAAAATTATGGCTATATATGAGTAAACGTGTTTTTAATGGCAAGCAATAGAAAACTCTAGTTTATTAGATCCAAAGTTAAAATGAATTAGAAAAATAAAATATGTAAGTCTTATGGAAACCAAGAAAGAGCTTTAAAATCAAGCAGCTGGAAAACGGGAGCTAGAGCTGCTCTGAGGAACTCTACAACAGGGATTTATGGGGTAAACAAGAGTATTAAAATGAACATTATCTGAGTTCTAACAGCTCTTAGTATCTATGTCTCTCATATCACAATGTTAAAACTCTAGGTTGACCCAGGTTGGACCAGATGTCCCCACTCTGCAGCTGTCAGTCATGGTCAAGAAAAAAAGCCATAGAGTAACAATACGGTGGCCAGAGGACCACTTCTTTGTGTTGGAAGCTATTCCCAGAGAAGAGGCATCCATGCAAGCTAAATAGTGACCCTGATAACTGACTACTCATGGAGCTTATGAAATCATGGATATTGCTAGATCAATCTGTTTCTTTCCTGAGGCACAGATTTCTGTAGAAAAAGTGGGGAAAACCCCTCAGATTTAGCTCAATTACAATAGGTAAGAATGCATATTATGACTTGGTAGATAAATTTAAAAAAACACTGAATGTTAGCCACAAAACTGCTTAGGAAATAAAAAAAGTTAATAAATAACTATAAATATCACATACTTATAATTAAAAGGGAAATGAAAAGAAAGGTAATAGGAAGGCTTCAGATATTCATCACTAAATCTATATGTCCAGAAAGTTTACCTCAATTACATTCATGTTGTCTTTTTTTTTTTTTTTTTTTTTGTGGTACGCGGGCCTCCCTCTGCCGTGGCCTCTCCTGTTGCGGAGCACAGGCTCCGGACGCGCAGGCTCAGCGGCCATGGCTCACGGGCCCAGCCACTCTGCGGCATGTGGGATCCTCCCAGACCGGGGCATGAACCCGGTTCCTCTGCATCCGCAGGCGGACACACAACCACCGCGCCACCAGGGAAGCCCCCATGTTGTCTTCTTTTTAAAGGCAAACCTAGCCCACTGGGGTAAGACAACCTGGGTTAGAATCCTCTTTCCACTGTTAACCAGCTGTGTGACTTTGGGCAAGTCACTTAAACTACAATGTCTCAATTTCTTAAGATGTAAAAAGAGGATAATAATTTTATGAAGCATTATTAGAGTTAGAAGATGTGTGTGAAAATGCCTGCTACATAGCAAGTTTTCAGTCAATATTAGATCTATTTTCCCTTCCCTCAGCATAAACTGGAGCAAGTCAGAGTGTATATGTAGTAAAAATGCATGGATGATTGAATAAGATGGAGTGGAAATTTTCATTGAAATACTACTCTGTTTGTAAACCTCTCTATTTCTAATACACATGTCTTTCACTTTTCTGAAAATACAGTTAAACTCATAAATAATTTATATACTTAAGGAGTGTAAGTGCTTATCTGTAGGGGTAGTCTGCTTTTAGAAGTCACACTGGTGTTTAATAACCTATTTAAATATGCCCTTTGACGTTACAGTCTTGCTCTTTCATGTTTCTAAGGAGACAATTTACACAAACACACACAAAGCAAATATCTATGGCAGTATCCCTGGAGAAATGGACTTAAGACTGATGCAGATATAGGATGGTGAGGTGTGAATGAAAGAGGTGTAGTATTTTCAGCAGCTGGTGTTCTCATGTAGTCAGTTTTGGATGACTATACAGATAATCTCCAGAGGATAAACTTTTATGTGGGAGGTGCCTCAGCACAGCAGTGGCAGTGCAGTGTAGTGGTTAAGGAGAGCCTCTGGAGTCAGACTGCCTGGTTGCAATTCTCTGATGCCACATACTAGATGTATGACCTTGAACAAGCTTATTAATCTCTTGGTGTGTGTGTTTTCTCTTTGTTTTACTTCTTTGTAGATTTATTTATGAAGATTATGAGTAAACATTCTAGGCACTTAGAACAGTACATAGCATATGGTATGTGCTGCATAAGCCCTTGCTTTAAACGTAACATTTAAAAAATGTTGATAATTATTAAGATGCATATTACTAAATAATTTAGCATTCTTGTGTATTTTAAACAACTAATAATTCTACTATAACCTGCATATGAAAAAAAGATGCAGTTCTGGATTCATTTCTTCCTTCTTTGTGCCCAGCCCAATCATTGGAGAATAGTAGATGCTCATTGTGAACTTTCTTGCACTGAATTTAGATTATCTGAATCATTAACCAAGTGGAGCATATGGAGCATTCCAACCAAGTGGAACTGGCAGTTTAAAATCTTACCCACTTCAATCAACTACAAAACACCAGTTTCCTCATATATAAACAGAAAGCATTCTAACTTCCTTGTAGGGTTTAAATGAGGAGTTTTATACTGTTTGTAAAAGACCTGGCACTATCTTTGGTTGTTGTTGTTATTTTTGAAATACTAGAAATCCTGTAGGATGGGGTGAGGCTAAAGGATGATGGATTAATTCTAATTAAGAGAATAAGAGAGAAACTCAAAACTCTTCAAATGGTGTCACCAGTTTTGTATGATATATGATATATTTTAGAATATGGTGAATAATCTTGAGACTTTGTATGCTGGTTCAACAAAATTCAAAGAAACTCGCAAACCAAGAAACAGACTCATTTGATCTGGTGTGTTAGGTATGTTGTTATCATATCCATTTGTACCCCTTGCTTCTGTGCTGGAGTCTCTTCCCCATTGTCAGAGACAGTGTCAACCTTTGTTGCTGCCCCGAAGACCAAATTTACCCAGTAATATTAAATGAAACACCTGCATATTTCATTTGCTGAATGAACTGCATGAGAAATTTAGGGGTTTTCCTCTATGCTATGTGTGTCTAATTATACACTTATTCTGCCCCTTGGCACCCACCAGCCTCTTAAATAAATGTGAAAAGTACTTTAACTCAGTAAATCAAAAATAATTAAAACAAGTAGAAAAAAATTTTAAAGTGGGACAGTTTTTATAATGGAAATAAAGTTAAATATTTATTAAAATACTTGATATTATTTCCTACTTTATTTAAGTAAACATACAGAAAACATTATAAATAGTGAAATTTATGCTTTTTACCTTCCATCCAAAGCATTTTATAACATGGAGTAGATACGTTTTGAAGCAGAATGTCAGGAATAGACATCATACAGTTTCTTTAGAAAAAAAAAACAAACAAAAAAACAAAACTAGTTTAAAGGCTAAAGAAATTTATACACATATTTAACTAAGCAATATCAATAAACTTGATTCTCAAGGTTCTGAGAAGTCCGCAAACCAGTTGGTAGTGACAGAAGGTAATACAAACTGGCTTAAGTATCCCCATAGCAATCTCAAAATGTACAACTATTTTGGTATATACATTATCCATAACACTATTTGTTTAAAATTTTGAAGTTAATGTTTATAAAGAATGCATTTAATTTTAGTGCAAAATGTTATATATTAATTTAATTTAAATGCCAATGCCATATTTCTTTTGTAATAATTCACAACTCAGGATAGGCTTGGAGAAGCTAGGGCAATGTCTTACTGAGATGGCTTCTTTAGGGAATGATACATCAATATTCTTCCTAATAACTAAAATTTGGTCTTCAGTTTTCATGAATTCTATCTAAGTTGTGCATAGAAGACAAAAACAGTTTAATATTCTCCTCTCTTCTCTCTACTTTTCTTTTCCTGAGTCTTCCTTCCTTATTTCCTTCATTCCCCCACTCTTCCTCCTTTTCTTCTTTTCTTCCTTTCTGCTTCAGTTCTTCCTTTTTTCCTTCTGTTAACACCTGCTACATGATAAGCATTGTTCAAGGGCCCAAGGATATACAACAAACAATACATAGTCCTTGACCTTAAGCAGCTCATACACAAGAAATGAAAACTTGGTTTTCAGGTCAGAAATACTGATTATAAAGTAATAATTATAAACTAGCACAGACTTCTATTGTTTGTTTAATTTTTCCCTGTCATTCCTCTAGCTTCTCGAACATAGCTATTCCTCTTCTTGATGTCATTGTGACTGGTTTAGTGAGTTACTTCATATAACTGTTTTCAGTTATGTTTTTTTTTTTTTGATACAATGTTGGATGGGTTTCCTGGGGCTGTTGGAGTCAAGTACTACAAACTGAGTGGTTTAAAACAACAGAAATTTATTCTCTCAAAGTTCAAGATTCTAGAAGCCCAAACTAAAGGCACCAACAAAGCCATGGTCCCTCTGAGACTCTAGTAGACTCTTCCTTGCCTCTGTCTAACTTCTGGCAGTGGCAGTTAATCCTTGCTGTTCCAATGCATTGCTCTTCGAACTATGCTTCTATTGCCAAATGGTGTCTCTCCCTGTGTCTATCTTTACCCTTCTTATATAGACTCTTGTCATACTGGATTAGGGGCCTATCTTTCTCCAGTATGATCTCATCTTTACTTAATTCATTATATTTGCAATGACTATTTCCAAATAAAGTTACATTCTGAGGTTCCAGGGTTAGGACTTCAATATATCATTTCAGGGAACACAATTCAACCCATAATAGATGTGAATGGAGACCACAACTGAGAAGTGTTATCAAACACACTTGCTAATATAGAGTCCCTGTGGCACTGCATGACAGTCTGAGGAATCACATGTTTGGTTTCACAACAGGGACTTGGAGGCACCATTCAGTTCTCTCTGGATTTAGCCTACCCCCAGTCTGAAGACTGTTATTATAATAAATAAATGCACTTAGTTTATACATTTGCCTTATCTTATATTTTCTGCTATTTGGAAAAAAAAAAGTATATACTTGCCTTGGCCTCAACATGCAAATATTACCTCTAGAGTTAATTTGGTTTCACTCAGAACACAGAAATGTAGAGACAGAGGAGATGTTATCCAACCTCAGAACAAATCTTTCTCCAAATACAGAAAGTCCTACAGTGTTTCAGTTTTACCATCATTTCATATCTACTTGAACCCTCTCAGTAGTTGGAAAGCTATGGTTGGAACAGAGAGGGTGTGGCACATGTTGAATGTTGTACACATGGCAGTGTTTCATACACTATTTTATTACATCTTTACATGTGAGGGAGCACTCATGACCCCCATTCTGAGATGAGAAAACAGTCTGCAATGGTTTAATTGCTTTATGTGTCACAGCACATAAGGAGCAGAAACATGAATTGAAGGAATGAAGCATACATCTACCTGCCTGCAAAACCCTACTCCTTTCCCAATACTTATTACCTTTCAAACAACAGACACAGACACAAACCATAAAAAAAAGCTATAAATGTAATAATTAAAAACACAATGGGTGAGTTTCAAGAAGAAAAATAATATTATAGTGCTATAGTATAGACTATGTCCTAACTTTCCTACATATTATGTAAACTAAAGCCAAGAGGAAGGAGAAAATGTTGAATTATGAATGCCACAGTATAAAAAGGTAAGCATGATTACCTAAAAACTTAAGGTGTGTTTTAAATTATTATATAATCATATGTATTCACAATGATTCATATTTTAAAAATTAAAAGACATGAACAGTAACACTTCTATTTTCTGAGGAATAAAATTTCACGTAGTTCACTTTAGTAAAGGAAGTCAGAAAAATCAAGCTTAAAAATCAGAATTTCTCCCTCACTCCTATGCTTCTGGAGTAAAGGATAAAAAGTAAAAGTTTGTTTATTTCTGTACCTAATTCATATGAACAGACAGGGCTTCTGTATGACTGTAGATTCTACTAACAAGGTGTGATATTTTTTATCTTTCCATCTAATTAATAGTCATTCTTGAAGAGTGGAAATCAGCTTACTTATTTTAAGTAAAAATAAAGGGCATTGCTGTTTGTAACTAATTGCTAATTGAGCAATTACTTTATAATGTGGCACTGGTAAAAACCATTACTTGAAGTTTTCAGCAACTTCTGATTTTAACTTAATAATCATCTGAATCAAAATTATTTAGTAAATTATGCATTTCTTTACCAGGCGCTCTTTATACTTCAAGTAATTTCTAATTATGCTATCTAATAAAGTAATTATATCATTAGTAAGAAATTTGCCAGAGTAGTAAGTCTTTTTTAAAAGAGTAATAAAGTGTGGTGATGTTGTTTTCCATAAAAAGAAACTATAAAAATATGTCATTAAAAATGCTTGCCCAAATGTGTGTCTACTTCTAGCCTGTGGAGAGGGAATTCAAAAGAGTCTTGCCCTTACCTTTGGCTAGTACAGATTCATGGTAGATTAACCACAAGGTTAAATAGGATCAAATACTCAGTCTTCACTCACTTACTCTTATTTTCAATTTCCCATCCCTGCGCTGCAGTTACCTTGCAGAATCTGAGTTAGAATCAATTGGCCTAGGCACACAGCCTGTTAGGTCTTCTACTAGGAACACTTAGAAATTGTCAAACCATTGATGCAAGGGATCAAAAATCTCCCAGTGCTCATCAAACCTGACTTTAGTGCCAAGAAAACTATTACAGCTTTGCTAGGACTCATCCTAATTATTAAAACGTCCCAGCAAATAGAAATATACCCTGACAAACTGCACTTATAAAGTACTGAACAAAAGGCATCTGAAAATGAAGAGAACTTTCAACCAATTTCCTCTGCTAAAGAAAATTTTGTATTATCTGAACAGAAAATTGGCTATTGCTATTCCTCCTAGCCCCTATACTATAAATGCTGGCAGTTCATCTAGCTCATCAGCGAAAGCTGCATCAGAAACCACCATCATTTCTGCTCTCACTTGTGCTTTTTCCAATATCATTATTACATACTAGTGCTGGGATATGCACTAGATTTGGCAAAGGAATTCTTGGATTGTGTGTACGCATTAGCCACAACTCACTTTTGTGAATTTAGAAATGCTTTTGTCCCTGTACTCATGTCTTCTATTTTTTAATATTTACCTATTAAAACTTTCTATGTTCACTTTTATTAAGAAAAGCCTTGGTTATATATCCCAAAATATTGTAGCACCTGACTAACGTTATGCAGATCATCTCAAAACGGTGAAGAAAGCGCAGGATCAAGCTATATTTTCATTAATTTTCCCAAAAAAGTTGAAGAGATCAAGAGTAGACATATAATAATGTCTTATATACCAAGTATTGTATAAAGAGGCCCTTCTGCCTCCATATCTGTGATACATAGTAGGAAGAAGGCTTTACGGAGTATTCAGCTGGTAAATGAAGACAATAAGCCCTGGAGTCTGATTGTCTATCCTACTGAAGTGATCTTCGGATTGCTTGTATAAAATTTTACTTTGTATTGATGATTTTCAGCTTCTTATGATTTTATATTTCAAATCATTTGATTCAAATGATGATGCTTTATCATTTGGTAATTATTGATAGCATGATCCAACTTTTGTTTTCTATTTGACTCTACCACATTTAAATCAATAAATTAACTCAAAATTATGTACTAATATGCCCAATACGTTCCAGCCGGTGAATATATATTCTGGTTTACAAATAGAACATGTTTCTCTTCTCACTCTAATTAAGAGAAACAATCAAGGATACAAATAGGTACACATTGTAAGATTGTGACCAGAACCACTAAGGAAATACAACAGAATCATGTGAGAAATTGTCTGCAACAAGAGGCTAGTTTAGCTGATGTGCTCAGGTAAGGTAAATTCTGAACTCTCACCTGAAAGGTAGGAACAGCCATTCAAAGGTCTGAGAGAAGTATTAAAAACAAGGGAAAAGCAAATGCAATGATATTGAGACAAACTTGGCCTTGCCAAGCTCAAGGTGGTAATAGAGAAGATACACAGCTGAGGCTAAGTGAACAACAGAGGAGTGAGTGATGAGGTGGGAAAGGCAGAGAGGAGCCATGGCATGTGGAATAGGTAGAAGCAAAGGTTATTCCTAGATGTCACTCCGGACTCTACATTCGGTAAGGTTAAGAAAAAACAACTGGATTTGCTTTTGTTTCTGCCTATAAACCTCCCAGAGCAGTCACTTTGGCTCCATGTACTGCTAACACATGAAAAAGACATCCTTATCCTTCATTCCTGGGAGTTACCTCGAGGAAAAAAATAAGTTAAAAAAGATCTTTCCTAGTGCTGGAGATTGATGTCTGTGTGTCAGAAGAATGACGGCCCGATTCAAAGCCTTCAGCAGGATGGGCAGCCTGGATGTGGGAAGCATGCCTCAAGGATGACGTAAAGAGCTGTGAACCTGCTGTCTGGTTTACATGCCGCTAGTTACATTATATGTTGGCAACATATTTTACATGTGTTCTGAAGTTTGCAAGGGGTATACAAGTGTGTTTTAATTTTAGTTGCCCCCAAAGTGGGAATAAACACTGTAGCAAAAATTCACTTATTTGGACACTAACATAAAAGAGACAAGTGAAAATTTGACTGGACTGAATTTTTGTGCTTCTTTTTTAAAAAAAACATTTCTTATGCTTTTACTTTCTCCCCCTGTTCAATGCTATGATAGTTGAAACAAACACTGATAGGAGAAAAAAAATTGTTTTTTAAGAGAGAAACCATAGTGATATATTCTTAGGGCATTTCAAATATTAAGGTCAGATAGTAATTTACTGATTGATATTTTTAAGAAGACTCATACATGGAAGATGATAGTAAATGATAACCAAAAAATTAAGGTGATTTTTATTTTGCATTTTTGGGAAGCCACTGAAACCATCTCCAGATAAGTCCCCCAGTGTAGTATAGGCTCATCTCTGTTGTAACTTCAGAGATACTTTTCACCATTAGCTACCTGTTTTTGTTTTTTTCTTTTTATTATGATTTCTCACTGCTGTACCACAGCAATACTTTGGGAAAAAAAGCTGAAACCACTCTTAACGCTGAAACACAGATAAAGGGAAGGCTGCCACTTTGCTGCTCAGACTCCCTACTCAATCTGCCAATTTGCAGAAGTGGGTTACCAATTTTATTGCTAATGATGAGATCAGAAGATGCTGAAGCTGCTCTTACTCCAGCAAGAAATAGTTATCCCCCTGTCAAGAACATGGTTTTCTTGAATTTTTCTAAATGATCAAGCTGTTAGTACTACTGCTAAATGCCAATATCAGAGAAGAAGTTTTCAAAACTGTGGAGTACATTCCTTTTCTACTTCCCAGAAAGGAGGAGCTCCACCCCTCTACAATTAAAAAAAAGAAAGAAAAATACATGATAAATGTCGAGGCATTCCGAAGTGAACAAAGCCTGTACCGGTGGAGACGACGTTTGCAAACATTAGAACTATTTCTGTACCAAGAAAAGCCAAAGCTGTCATAGAACTCCAGAGATGTAAAAGGTCTCCTGCAGTGGCCCCGTGTTTTCCTTTAGGAAGCCTGAAATTACAGGAGAAAGCAGGTCACCCAGAGTGCATAAACTAGTAGGAAGGGGGAATCATGCATATTTTATTATCTGAATCAACTACAGTAGTTTTTTTTTTTTTTCTCGTAACTTGTCTGAGCAGTTTAGCTGTCCTCTGAAAACTCCATTTTTATTCATGAAGCCATCTCAATAAAGTAATTAAACAACAAATGGTGACTACAAGCTAAGGAATTGTAATATAACAAAGACGATTCCTGCAATGTCCAGTGTGGCTGGAGAAGCTTCAGTGGCAAAATGAGCTGAGGGATTCCGTGTGAGCCCTGGCTTTCATCTACTTTTAAAGGTCAGGCTAGAGCAGAAATGTGTTCTACTCTTTGATAAGATTTTTCTTATCAGGAGCAGAATAATTCTCAGAATACCTCTAACCACAGTAAGAATATATTGAAGTCTCACTGTGTTTCCAGAAGTGTCCTTGTTAGGGACAAAGCAAAAAACAAAACAGAAACAAAACAACAACACATTCTAGTCAGAGGAATAGAGATAGAGAAATAGACAGATAGATAGATAAATTATTAATATTAATAAATATATAGTACACTTGAAAGTGATAAAGTCTGCTAAATAAAAATGCAGCAGTGATAAGTGATTTGAGGTCTAGGGATAAGAATTAGAAATTGTAAATAGAGGGTCCAGAAAGGTGATGACCATATCCTCAGAAAGTCACTCTAAGGTGCTGAGGTGATTGCTGTAAATGAGAAATCTTCTCTGGAGGTTCTGGTTCACTCTCCTGGGACAGAAAACTAGAATGCAGATAGATAACAGGAAGTCACTCTTGCTCAATGGAAATAGAAGCACAGGATTGGAAGGGAGTGTTTTGGATTGGATTCTGTCAACAAGGGGAACATATGAGGACAGTGACCCTATGAAATGGGCATCCTGGGTCAGTTGCTTTAGTCACACACACACACACACACACACACTCACACCCACACACACACTGAGGAAGACATCTTTTTATCTGAAAATGCGCTTTCAGAAAACTGAAAAAAATAATACTAAAAGAAATAGTTCAAAGAAAGAGACAGATAATGGACTGGCTGACTCGTGGCTACAGCTGAAGTCCTTTCCAAGCTTGCAGTCAGGAACTGCAGTGAAAGGGAAAAAGAGCAATTGAATCAGACAATTGTTATCAGCTAAGTTTTAAAATCAAGGAACACATTCATTTCACAGTGTAAGAATGAAAATTGAACTATCAACTTCGCATGTTTGTGAAAATACCCCACACAAAAGATTTGACTGAATTGTTCACTTTGGGTGATGTCCCAAAGTAGCACTTGTCACAAACATTTGCCAGTTTTTTAATTTAATTTTTCCATCCTTTCCAGGAAACCCAAAAGACCTTTTAGTGACCATTCTTGTGTACCACAAATCCTGAAAAAAATAATTAAATTAATATTAGAAATTGACTTGTACCTGCTTTACAATAAGTCTTTTTTTTAGCTTTATTGAGTTATAATTGACAAAATTGTTGTGTATTAAAAGTGCATGTCCAGGTGATTTGATAAACATACATTGTGAAAGGATTCCACCATCAAGCTAATTAGCACATCCATTAACTCACATATTTACATTTTCTTCTTTTTTCATGAGAACACTTAAATTTTACTCTTTTAACCAATTTCAATTATACAACAGTGTTATCAACTATAATCACCATGTTATACATTAGATCATCAACCTTATTCATCTTATAACTGAAAGATTGTATCCTTTTACCAAACTCTGTTTTTCCCACCCTCTAATCCTAGACAACTGCTATTCTACTCTCTATTTCTATGAGTTTGACTTTTTAAAATTCCTCCTGTAAGTGATACATGCAGTATTTGTTTCTCTGTTGGCTTATTTCACTTAACATAACGCCATCCAGTTTCATCCATGTTGTCTCAAATAGCAGGATTTCTTTCTTTTTTAAGTCTGTGTAATATCCCATATATACATACACATTTATACATTCCTCCCTCTATGGACACTTAGGTTTCATACCTTGGCTATTGTGAATAATACTGTAACGAGCATGGATTGCATATGTTTCCTTGAGGAGATCCAGATTTCATTCCTTTGGATTAACCAGAAGTGGGATTGTTAAATTTTATGATTAACTCTATTTTTAATCTTCTGAGGACCCTCCACACTGTTTTGCATAGTGGCTGCAATTTATATTCCTACCAAGAGTGCACAAGGTTCCCATTTCTCCACATCTTCGCCAACACTTATCTCTTGTCTTTTTGATAATCGCCATTCTGACAGGTATGAGGTGATATCTCATTTTGTTTTTGTTTTTGTCTTCTGGCCATGCCACGTGGCTTGCAGGATGGGATCTTAGTTCCCCGACCAAGGATGGAACCCGTGCCCCCTGCAGTGGAATCATGGCATCCTAACCACTGGACTGCCAGGGAATTCCCCTCATTGTGTGAAAAAAATCCATATTCATTTTGATTTGCATTTCTGTGCTGATTAGTGATGTTTAGCACCTTTCTATGTACATGTTGACTATTTGCATGTCTTCTTTGGAAAAATGTTTATTCAGTTTCTGTGCTACACACTGCACATATACAGCTACACACAGAGCTACTCATAACAGTTCTCTCTGAGAGAAACCCAGAAACTAGCTGGGTGGCTCCTACACTTCAGATGATTAAGAAAATATCCACATTGAAATGGGTAGGAAAGGCTGAGACACACACTCACCATAAACCCCACCCCTGGCACATTGCCATACCATTGTGAGGGAATCCCAACTCCCAGCTTCTTCCTGGAATTTATGTATTTTTTATAGGAATCCATAAGTGATAACACCAAATCTGAGTCCCTCAGCTTCTATGTTCAGCTGCCTTCTGAACAACTCATCTCTATTTAAAAACAACAGGCACATTACACTCAATATATCTCAAACTTAACTCCTAAAATTCCTCTCTTTGAAAATGACCCCACCCCCTCACAAACCCCAGCGCCCAGATATTTGTCAGTCATCTTAGATACTTCCTTCTCTTTCAGCCCATATCTAGACAATCATTATGTTCTAAATATTTCAGCAGTATATTCCCTAATTCCCATCCCCTTTGGTATAACTATGGTTTAGGACCTCATCATCTCTTGCCTAAACCTTCTTTTAGGATTCCTAACTAGACTTCTGTTGATAAACATAGTGCCTTTGGGACAAACCAGATGCTGAGGATAACGTAACAAATAAAGCAGAGTTCCAGCTGTCAAGGAGCTGCAGCCTGAGAAATGATGAATGCGGTAGAGGAAGGAAAGAGGTCACAGTAAAATTAAACATGTACTCTTCTAGTGGACTGATAAGTGTCATTTTAGATCAATACAGAGGATGCTTTCAGGGTATAAGAGGGGGTCACCCAAACCTGGCCATTCTTGATAATTCTGGTTTCCATTCACGAGAAGAAAAAAATGCGTACTTTAAATTGTATTCTCTAATTGTTCACCCATTGCTTAAACCTTACTGTCTAGCACAGCCTGTAACTTTCTGAAAGAAGCAGGATTTCATACTCTCAGTTATGAGTATGGACTTATATGGCATAATGCCTATTGCACATTTCAGCTTTAATACTTACCAGTTGTGTGTCTCTATACAAAGTATTTAACATCTCTGTTTCTTTCAGTGTAAAATGGAGTGAACATTATGCCCTCATGGTGCTGTTAATGAGAAATAAAGGATTTCATGTATATAAAGTCCTTAGAACAGGGCTATAAGTACCAGGGTTTGATCTTAATATCATCACCACCAATCTTGTAAGAGGAATAAACACTTCTGTATTATGAGATTACAAAATATTATTTGAACAAATTTCAGTGGATTAGAATCAATATTCCTCTCTTACTTTGTTTACCTGTCAAATGCCTACTCATCCTTCTAGACTTAAGTTAATTATCATTGGAGTTTAGAGTTAGAATAGACTCTAGAATAGATTGACATTGGTTTGACTCTGAGATATACACTAGCTAATGGTCTTGGGTAAATTTACTTTTTCTGAGTCTGTTTTCGTATCTCTGTAGATCATATTACCTAGCTCATATAGGATTATAGGGAACAAGGTAATTTCATCAAGATACTGGACAAGTATAGCCCCTCAGTTAATTTCTATTAATGTAAAGCTAGGCAGGCTTTATGTTTCTGCCATAACTAACTTGGCTATATTATTAATTTTAATCACTTATTTTTCCATTTGTTTCATTGTTTATCTCCTCCTTTATACATGTAAGCTCCTTTTGGAGAGACATTTGTCTTTTCTCTTATTTCATCTTTAAAACATAGCCAGTTCTTGCAAAGAGCAGGCATTTAGTAAGTACCTGACAAATGAATGAAGAGTTAAATATGTAAAAATATGAAATAATTTATATTTATTGCTTCTTATAAATATAAATAAATAATTCATTTTTATTACTTCTACTATTTATCTTTAAAGAAAGTCCACTTTTATTGTAACCATATATTGATAAGTCTTAAGGTTTAAACTCCTTAAACAGAGAGCTGATCTTCTATAATATATTTAGTATATTTTATTTCAGTTTAAAGCTAAGTTGACTTTTATCACATAACATATATATATAAAGTTTATATTATGTGTATTATATAATAAGGATAATAAGATATTACTGTTGCAGTAAATTTACTAAATTAAAAAATAAAAACAGTGTAAATGAATAAACTTATATTTGTAACCCAATCTAACTCAATAATTAATATCATATAGGTATTTTTTCATTGTGTTTTAAAAATTTCTCCAATGTTTTGTTACACAGTTGTGAGCACAATAGACATATATGTACATATATATGTAGGAATATACCTATGTATTCCTATATGTTCACAAGCATATATATGTATATCCTGATTTTTAACTTAATTATTTATGCATATCTTTTTATCTTCAAAACCATCATTCTCATGACCTGTCTCGTGTTTTAAGTTTGCATCAGGTTTTCCTTAAATTAGTCCCTCTATTTTGAATATTTAGGTTACTTTCATGTTTTGCTTTTTATTGATTTCACTTTTATAAATGCCTATATTATACAAGATTTTACTAATTTTGGGATTATTCACCAGAGTAATTTGTAGAATCAAAAATAATTTTCAAAACTATTAACATTTTTGTCACATTGCCAATATGCTTCCCCAAAGGTTTATGTGTATCGGTTTCCATTCTTAACAGTAATATATATGAGCATGCTTTAAATATTAATTTAAATATAATTTTGTACCATATATTATTTTAATTTTTCAATTTTACTGGCAAAAATGTGCATTTTGAAAAGAAAAAAATGTACATCCAGAGTATCATAGAATTAGGTGAAATTCAAAACCATATATATTACTTTCAACTTATTTGGAGATTGCTCAAAGATGATTAATGACTTTTGAAAACCCAGGACACCACAAAATTCTGAAATACTATTTATATTTTCAGTTAAGGACTAAAAAATTGATTTATTTGTAACCTTATTATAAAAAATTCTCAAAGGAAAAATTATATATTAACTAAAATATCTATTTAACAAGAATCTATCATTCTGGGTGAGTGATTTATTTTTGCAACAGAAACTGATTATAATTTCAAAGTTTATTCAGTTCCTAATTGCCTATTGTTAGTTAAATACACTGCCAAACTCCAATTACATAGAAAAAGAAGCCAAATAGTATCTAAGAATATAAAATATGAAATTGGGAAAAAAATTGAAAATTACCTGTTGTAACCAAAGTTCATGATCAGCAACTCTTAATTTATTAAAATCAGTTAGCTGAAAATTAGGATATAAAAAAGAGAAATGATAAAATTAATTAAAGGGCTAAGATTCTTCTCCCCTGAAAGTTAGCATCTGGCAAAGATAACATGAGGTTTTTACGCCAACTATCTGTGGTTGCCACAACATCAGTTGCAAACATCGTGCACAATGTAAGCCACTTACAATCAAAAATCAATTTCTTTAAGGGATCTCTGGAACGAATCCAAATGTAATCTGAAAATTAAAGAGTGCATGGTCATGGCAACCCTAGACAACTGAAGGGTGGTGGAAGCAACTGTAGTGTTACATTGATTTCCTGACCCATATTGCAAAGGCAACATGCAAGTCATATTTCTACAAGGTACAAACATTGATCCCCAGAACAAAGTTCTTATAGGCAAAGTAAAAGCATGCCGTGTAACACCTTGCATTTCTTTTTCTCTGGCTGCTCTTTCTCCAAGAGCACATCAATAATAATAAATATTTTCCCTTAGGAAAGGGGGTCTCACCTCCCTAGAGACTAACCTTTTCAAAATAATAATTCAAGTTATTGAAAAATATACAACTGAGGACTTCCCTGGTGGTCCAGTGCTTAAGACTTCACCTTCCAGTGCAGAGGGTGCAGGTTTGATCACTGGTTGGGGAACTAAAATCCCACATGCCTTGCAACCAAAGAACCAAAACATGAAAACAGAAGCAATATTGTAACAAATTCAATAAAGACTTTAAAAATGGTCCACATCAAAAAAAAAAAAAAAAAAAAACTGAAAATTGTCCAAAAGGAAAACATCAATTATTTTTTTAATAACATATTAAGTTTGTTTTCTTCTCTGTTTGGATTTCATTATATGAACCATAATGAGTCATAGCATTTCTATGACCAAAATATTATCTATATCTATATCTATATATCCAAGTGTGTTGGTGAATGAATATGTGTGTATGTGTATGTTTGTCTGTATTTGTAGTCATTCACCAGCTTGATATTAGTGGTCATCTCTAGTTTGAGAAATTATATGTGGTTACATATATATAAATAATATATAATATATAAATGTATGTATACACACGCAGTTATCTTTGGTCTTCCAATGTGTTAAAATGTACACATATTTTCTCCTATACTTATATATATGCACATTTTAAAGAAAGAATCAACTAGCTGTGCCTTTAATAATTCTTATTTCGTTAACTTAAATATGTTTTTACAGATTAATATAAAAATGAGTAAACCCATCTCTACACTGAGCCTTTACTTTAAATAGAATGATGACTTAAGATAATCACTTTTCTTGAATACTTGATACGCTGCTCAAGAGGCTCAATAAAAACTCAGTGGACAGTTAAGACTGCATGATTCCAAAACAGGAATCCAAATCAGTGTGGGCATTTTACAGCTTGTACTCTGAGTATAACTGAACGACCAAATTCTTCTGTTCCAACAGTGTACAAGAAAACAAGGTCCTAGTTCAATTGTTGTAGAAAGTGCAATCTTGGCATGGGATTAAAAGCCATATATTAATTACATAATGGTAAAAATCTAAAAGACAGAATAAAAGGAATTGAATAATTGCATAGAGAATCAAGCTACTAATCAAAATTTTGAATTACACTTAGGCAATGTGGAAAAGATCCCTGCTCAAGGAGACTCTTTCTCTTTGTTTGCTACCTGACAGAGTAGCAAAATATGTTTAAGTGAAATAAGATTTTAGAGCTTGAACTTTCTCAAAAAGGTGATATCTTAAAATAGTTTTCTTATTCATTTGCCATAACACCCGCCAGTCTATCATTAGAGTTTCGTTACTTTGGGATTGATATTACCCTCTTCGTGAGGATTCTTGTAATAAGATAAAATCTAAGTTATGTGAAAATCCACCATGTAATAAGAAGTCATTTTTCAGCCAATTTAGTATTGTTTATGGGTACCATAAGAAGATTAAAATATTGGAATTAGTGTAGAATTACAGAGAGTTGAGGAAAACATTCTAGCTTACAAATTTTCATAGGGTCAGCTTTATGCACCTGAGTGTAGTTAAGAGATATTTATAATTTACCCACTGTTTTCTGATATGTGTAGTTAAACCTGTCTGACACTGTTGATTTTTAACTTTCTGGAGAGAAGTTAGAATATGTCTAATACTTGGCACCACTATTTTATTATATCACTAGTTTTCACTTACCTACTACTGGAAATTCATACCATCTTTTTTTTCTTATTTGTATTCTTAATTACTCATTTTTAATCTTTTGGTACATAATTCATCTTCATGGATAGTTCTCACAAGAAGTTAACACATGTTTATCCTTGATTATTCACCATCTCTCTTTCTGAATTATTTTTCAGGATACCCTCCCCTCATATGCATAGAAAATGTAGTATAGTGAATGACAATTTATTGATACTCTGAGAATATTGTCTTTTTATATCCCATGAACAATAACAGTTAAAGTGATGGTCTTTCTTAAAAATTTTATCACAGTTAATATAATACCAACATTTCAAATGTCAGTAGAATTGTCACACATTTTCTTCAGGCCTTTGAGAACATCACATGAATCGTTTTCTCTATGAAATGAAGAACTCTATCATGACATTGTCCTATTGTCTCATTACACATGCCACTGCTGTGCTTCCATCTGGTGGATCTTAATATAAAGTCAATGGGAATGATGGGAGATTCAAAATTTTTATAGGAACACATAGGTGATAAATGAGTATAGATATTAAAGATAATACAGGAATACCTAAAAAATATCTAGACTGAAAATGTTTTATAAGCAGACTTGTTAGATAAACCCTTCCTAAACTAATAACTAATGTATGCCCAGAACTGGGTTAAATGACCATTTGTTAGCAGCCAGCCAAATATCTTTTCGTGTTCAGCTATATATGCTCTTCTGAAAATGGGGTGCTCATATCCCCTGCACAAAGATAGATTTCAACTACGTTTCTTATTTTCTCAGTTCACTCTAAAGTTCTCCTGCATTTAAGGAGACTAGAGAATTTCTACGTGGATCTAAGTAATGTCAGTAGAGAAAAAAAGTAGAAAATTCAAAACTATCTGCATCATTCAGGCAAAAATGCAAAATGGTTAAGAGAAAGAAGCTCAATGTTAAATTGCACTTTTAGGGTTGAAGCTAATTATTTCAATATTAATTGAGATATATTTTCTACATGTGAATTACTTATAAAGTTAATGACTATATAACACTTTTCCTGTTATAATAAAACTCAAATTACTTTGTTCAACCAAGAAATATTCATATCAAATCCTTTGCTCTGGGTACAGAGAGGGAATTCCCAGTTCACTGTGCTATAAATTCTCCAATCTTATTATTTCTTATTCTTCTCAGTAGTTTACAATTTAGGTTATATATATATTTTTGTCTTTTCCTTAGATTCTTTCTCTTTGTTACCTCAGTGTGAGAATTTGCGAAGTGCCCTCAGGGTAAATATCCACCTTTAGATATTCAGTTGAATTTCATTATGTTTGTAGATTTCACTCTAGAAATAACAAAGCCTGCAGCATGTGGTGGAGCAATAAACCTTGCACCTTCCGGTGCACTCAGAGGTATGAATGTGATGACTCCTATTTTACCTGTCTGAAGCAGGTATGGTTTTCAATCCCAAGCTACCAAATTTAAATTCTAAATGTTATGGGGTGGAGATGCAGAGTTATCCTGAATAGAAACTATATTCTAAGTGTCTGTATTTGGAAATGACAAAAGCATATTTATATGTCATTGTTGGAGAAAAAAATGCTTCAAGTAAAAATACATTCATCATTTCACATTTTTACCCCACAACCTGCAAATATTTTCTTTCTATAAATGCCATACTCAGTCAAATGGCAGGGTATCGGCACTTGACTCCGGATTTTTAACTGTGGCAATTGTGCAATTGAAAACTTTCTGGAAGGCAAAACATCCCTTCTGAGTACTTCAGATAAAAAGTAGCCACAGTATTTGACATATATAATTGCCAGAAGTGACCAATTTTTCTCTGCATGTGGAGACCAATAAGAAAGAACATATGCATTTTCTAAGTGTCATTTATTCAAAAACCATAAATAATCACATAGAACACTTTGTAAGCACTAGTGGAAAAGTGAGATTAATAACATGGAGTCCTGGAGTCAAGCAGCCCACTTCCTAATGGGAGAGAGAAGCATATAGGCATGTGCTTACAACTATATAGTCCACACTATAATAGGGTTGTATATATACCCAGTGAGAACAGGGAGAGTATATAATTGTTTTTGAAAAGTATGAACTTCACAGGGAGATGACACTTTTGCCTTAAAGCCGTACAATATATGCATGAAAGGTAGAGAGATGAGAAGGACTTTTCTGGCAAGGGACAGGTGGTATAGAGTGAAAACACCGAATGAGTTCTACTTCAGTATTCTCTCAGAATTCCTTGGTATTCCCTTACTCCCTTAAAATGGTAAGGCTAGTAGGCAGATAAAATTATCAGAACAGAAGGAATTGGGGAATAATGTCATGGCACTAGGCATTTTAACAGAATTCTTTTTTTAACTGCAATCCATAGAGGACCATAAAGAGCGCTGACAGAAAATACTTCAGATAAACAACATCCAAATTTACTATAAATTGTCTTTCAAATATGTTCTGATTCTTTTTTGAGTCATATATATATGTAATAAAATGTAAATAATATATGATGTTATATATAAATATATGTAATACAATATATTTTATGCATATGCAAGGGAATCTCTAATTATACCTTGACCATGGGTTCAAAAAGGAAGTGGGTTATATTGTGCTCTTTCTTGGTTTTTATCCTTGACTCAAGAACTCATCTGGCAAATAAAAAAAGTTTGCAGGACATATGACAGCGAGAAAAATAAATATGTTAATCTTGATAAAAATATTTATTTCTTTGATATTTTTTTGTCCTTTAAAAAGAAATCAGGGAGAGTGTAGGAATAGAATTTTTACTATGATCTGGAAAAAGAAAACAAAATTCTTCTCTTACATGAAACTTGGTGTCCATTCTTAAGTCCTTTTCCTTTTTTCAGAGGGAGAGTCCGGCAATTGGGTATTGAATTCAATTCTGCAGTTCTTATGAATCCACTATATCTATTTATGTGGACTTGTAATTGTGTGCTCATAACAATGCTGTGAATCCTGTATAATGGAACCAGAACAAAAGGGTTTGGCGCAAAACAAGCTATCTCAGAATCTCATAATTTCAAGCATTTCTTCAGAGTAATTGTCACACATTTAGCAACTGAAGAAAATAGGTCATTTGTTATACCATATACCTTATGTTGCTGATCCAAATGCACAGCATAGATTTCTCTTAAGGGAAAACAATATACGGCATTGTGTACATGTGAAGCTAGCTTACAAACTGATGTTTTGTTTGTTTATTACCCCCAGCCTTCCCTTCCCACTCTATGTGTTAATATAAATGTGTAGCTGATGGATAAGATTTCTTTAGCCATATATTGATTTTATCTACATTATCAATTTATAATATTATTATGTGTATCCTAAATCATTCATGATCTCCTGGTATCTCATTAACGAAATAAACCTGCAATAAAGCTTTGGCCATTTGCTGTATTTACCATCACATAATTTAAACATTAAGCACAATGATTTCTTTTAAGCAATGAATATATAGTTGAATTGTACTGACCTTATTTCCTGGACTATATAATATTTTTATTAATTTTTAATTGGAGCATAGTTGCTTTACAATATTTTGTTAGTTTCTGCTGTACAGCAAAGTGAATCAGCTATAGGTACACATATATCCCCTTTTTTATGGATTTCCTTCCCATTTAGGTCACCACAGAGCATTGAATATGTTCCCTGTGCTATACAG
The DNA here is from genome assembly GCF_002837175.3 of Physeter macrocephalus. Taxonomy (NCBI): domain Eukaryota; kingdom Metazoa; phylum Chordata; class Mammalia; order Artiodactyla; family Physeteridae; genus Physeter; species Physeter macrocephalus. The sequence continues at coordinate 32,405,693 of NC_041226.1, read as the reverse complement.
TAGGTTCTCATTAGTTATCTATTTTATACATAGTAGTGTGTATATGTCAATCCCAATCTCCCAATTTATCCCATCCCTCCTTCCCCCCTTGGTATCCATACGTTTGTTCTCTAAGTCTGTGTCTCTATTTCTGCTTTACAAATAAGTTCATCTGTATCATTTTTCTATATTCCACATATAAACTATATTATACGATATTTGTTTTTCTTTCTGACTCAACTTCATTCTGTATGACAGTCTCTAGGTCCATCCACGTCTCTGCAAATGGTACAATTTCATTCCTTTTTTTTTCTTTTTTTCTTAAACATCTTTATTGGAGTATAATTGCTTTACAATGGTGTGTTAATTTCTGCTGTATAACAAAGGGAATCGACTATATGTGTACATATATCCCCATATCTCCTCCCTCTTGCTTCTCCCTCCCACCCTTCCTATCCCACCCCTCTAGGTGGTCACAAAGTACCGAGCTGATCTCCCTGTGCTATGCGGCTGCTTCCCACTAGCTATCTATTTTACATTTGGTAGTGTATATATGTCCATGCCA
>NC_041226.1:32366103-32405124 GCF_002837175.3 Physeter macrocephalus | reverse complement strand
TTTCTCTTTCTGACTTACTTCACTCTGTATGACAATCTCTAGGTCCATCCATTTCATTCCTTTTATGGCTGAGTAATATTCCATTGTATATATATATAATATATATATACACATATATGTATATACATTGTATATATATTATATATATAATATATGCACATATATTATATATATGTATATATATGTACCATGTATGTTCTTTATCCATTTTCCTGTTAATGGACATTTAGTTTGATTCTACATCCTGGCTATTGTATATAGTGCTGCAATGAACATTGGGGTGCATGTATCTTTTTGAATTATGGTTTTCTCAGGATATATGCCCAGGAGTGGGATTTCTGGATTATATGGTAGTTCTATTTTTAGTTTTTTAAGGAACCTCCATACTGTTCTCCATAGTGGTTGTATCAATTTACATTCCCACCAACAGTGTAAGAGGGATTCCCTTTTCTCCGCATCCTGTTCAGCATTTATTGTTTGTAGATTTTTGATGATGGTTATTCTTACTGGTGTGAGGTGATACCTCACTGTAGTTTTGATTTGCATTGCTCTAACAATTAGTGATGCTGAGGATCTTTTCATGTGTTTGTTGGCCACCTGTATGTCTTCTTTGGAGAAATGTCTATTTAGGTCTTCCACCCATGTTTTGATTGGGTAGTTTGTTTTTTTGATATTGAGCTGCATGAGCTGTTTGTATATTTTTGAGATTAATCCCTTGTCTGATGCTTCGTTTGCAAATATGTTCTCCCATTCTGAGGGTTGTTTTTTCATCTTGTTTATGGTTTCCTTTGCTGTGCAAAAGCTTTTAAGTTTCATTAGGTCCCAGTTGTTTATTTTTTTTTAATTTCATTACTCTAGGAGGTGGGTCGAAAAATGACCTTGCTGCGAATTATGTCAGAGTGTTCTGCAGATGTTTTCCTCTAAGAGTTTTATAGTGTCTGGCCTTAACATTTAGGTCCGTAATCCATTTTGAGTTTATTTTTTTGTATGGTTTTAGGGAGTGTTCTAATTTCATTCTTTTACATGTAGCTGTCCAGTTCTCCCAGCACCACTTATTGAAGAGACTATCTTTTCTCCATTGTATATTCTGCCTCCTTTGTTGTACTATATAATATTGAAAATAGCATCTAACTATAAGATAACTAAGAGTACAGCAGAGAGAAATTTTGGAGGAAAACAAGAAAGTATATTGGTTTCTCATTAGTGTAAATAAAAATTAGAAAGAAAAACTTTATTAGTTGGCATTCATAATGTTGTTAATTTAAACAGGTTAGTCAACAGGTATTTCTTTTAAGAAGCTTCTTATTTTGGAAAAATGTTAGATTTAAAGGAAAGTTTCAAGGAATTTGCAGGGATTTTCTGTACACCTCTCACTCAATTTCAATTTTCTCTAAACTTATCATCTTTCACTCTTGGTTCATTTGTCAAAATTAAGAAACAATTATTAGTACATTACATTATCTAACATTCGGAGTTTATTCAAATTTCACCAGTTTTTCCATTAATATCTTTTTTTTGTGTTTCAGGATCCACACTGCATTCAGTTATCATGTCTCTTTAGACTCTGTTGGTCTGTGAGAGTTTCTCAGCCTTTCCTTGATTTTTGTAATGACCTTGACAGTTTTGAAGAGTACTGGTCAAGAACACCCCTCACATTTGGTTTGTCTGTTTGTTTAATGGTTCAGAATGTAGATATCATACCACAGAGATGAAGCACCCTTCTCATTACGTCATATCAGTACATCCACATGATATCCCTGATGACATATCTTCCATCACTTGGTTAAGATAGCGTTTGCTGGATTTCACCATTGCAAAGGTGCTATGGGGCTTTTTTTCTCTTTCTTAATCTACTGTTTGGAAATGAGTCACTAAGTCCTGCCAATACTCAAGGCCAGGGGAGAGGTGGGGTGGGGTGGGTGGGGGGATGTCTAAGCTCCATTTCCTGGCGGGGGTGGGGGGATGTCTGCGTATATCATTTGGAATACTTCTGTAAGAAAGATTTGTCAGTTGTTCCTTATTTTTTATGTATTAATTAATTTATTATTTATTGATATAAATATGAACTCCTGGATATTTATTTTGTGCCTTGATTATGAACTAATACTATAATATTAAATTTGTTGATCACAGTGTCCCAGGTTTGGCCACTAAAAATTCCCTCTGATTGGCTCTGCTGTCCCTTTGACAGGTCTCTTTTCTTTATTTTTGAATGCTTCTTTACTTTCTAGTGCAATGAGTTGCTCCAGAACTATTCTATCTTCTCCCTGTTCCAGCCCTAGAATCAGCCATTTTTCTATGGACTCCTGATGCCTTTGGTCAATACATATTTAATAATTAAGTTATCCCAAAACTTATGAAAATGTAAAGACATTCCTTTTCAAAATATATCCAAATGAGCATGTATTACCTCGTATCTATCTGGCATTGACTCATAAGTGGTTTAATTATTTTACTGTTTTCTGAAAGTAGTTGCCTCAGCTATATTTCTAGATTTAATTTGAACATTTGCACCTCTTTACATGTATCTTGTTCCCTAAGACCTGAAACAATGGCTTTCCTTGGCAATTTTAGAACTAGATTTCTATTTAAATCAAATATTCTTTATCATTTGACATTCTAAACATTGTTCTCTCAGGTGGCTTATTGGGAAGACATTATTTCTGTAAATATTTTTGTTTCCATAACCTTTTAGGATAAACACACAATAAAGACACATAAAATCATCTTATGATTAATGCATGTTCTGTGGCCTCAATATTTCATGGCACTGATGAACATCTTGCCTCATGATTGGATGGTGATATTCCTTATGACTGTTTATTTCTCTTGCATTTCCGTTCAAGACTGTGCTATAAGAATTCTGAAAGAATGCAAGTAGATGATTCATACTGATTAGATAGAAGAGAGTTCAATGAGCAGCCTCACACTCTAGAAATTGATATACATATTTAAATTTTTCCTCCTGATGAAGAAAGCATAGTAACTATACTACATTATTTTTACATTTCCTGTAATATAAATAATCCTTTCTGCAAATATTTCTAATTTTCTCAGTAAATATATCTTGTGTCTACCTCACAGAAATAAGTATTCCTTTATGTTGGTATTTTCTATGTCAGTAGAAGTTTATTATTTATTTCATTTTGGAAATGATCAAGGTAAGGTTATTATGCCTAATTATATATGAATGTTAAGTATATTTTAGCCATTATAAACTCATTTAAAGCTACTAAATTCACCATGTGAAAATAAAATGAAAACACACACATCTAACTCATGAAATATATAATACGTACCTAAAATATCTACTGAATTTTTTCATGTCCCAAAGTGCACATATAACTTTCAATTACAAACATTAGTTCCTGTATGTTACAGTGCAAATGTTGGTTTGGACATTTGAAAATAACATTTATTTTTAGGGAATACCAAAAACATACTTGTGGAAAAAAAAATTGGTTGGAAAAATATGTACAGTGCCATGCAATTCTACAAATAGTTTGGGAGGTACAGGCATATGGATTTTTGAATCCAAACCATTGGTCCCAATTGAAGAAACCCTGCTGTAGGTGCATTCACAGACAGTTCTTTTCTCCTTCTGAGACCCTCATGAGCAGCACCAATGTAAACTGTTTTCTTACAGTCAATGTCTTCAAACATGTGCAATTCTGTGAAGCTCTGGAAATTTATCTATCATGCACAACAGATTGAAACTAGAGAAGATTGCCTCCATGCTAGCTCCTGGAGCCTTTTGAAAGCTTGGGAGAACACTATAATTTATTAGCCTTTATAATTTTGGGGCTGCTGAGAGTCTCCAGTAAGGTTTTGTGTGATGTTTTTGTCTGTGAAACTGGGACTCCATTAGAAATAAATATATTTTCTACATGGAGACCCCAGAGTAAAATAAAACTGAACAGGGCCTCTCCCTGGCCAAAACTCAGACAGCTTCCCAGATCTGGCTTATTTTAGATTAAATGCTATAATAGAGGTGTGAAAGGGAGACAGGATGGGATAGGTTTGCAGAAAATTACCAACAGGCTAGTCATTCTCTGTAGTCCATTGTCTTTTTCCTATCTGGCATGTGAATACTTGCCTAAATGATATGATTACCCTTGGGAAGCACATAAATGAGATTTATTTTTAATGTTGTCTATTTTCCTCCTCACTCATTTGGGATGATAAAAATAACCAAAAAATATCCATGGCCAATTAAGACAAAAAGACCTCAGTGTAAACATTATCCTGGGCAGATTAGCTGATTTGTAGAAAATTCTATAGAATATGTGTCCAGTGCATTTTGTATGTGATCTCTGCCAATGACAAGCCAAGGTTTAGAAAGACAGTATCACCCTCTGTCCCTGTGTACAAACTCTAGAGATTAGAATTAATGGAGCTAATAAGCTTCAGTCACTTTTAGTGGGACAAACACTCCTAGGGTGCAGAAGAAGGAGCTGATTACTAAGCAACCAGTGCCAAATGAAATGTAAGTAGTATCCTTGGGATAAATTTCACTTGTCCAGATATTGGTACCCAATGAGTCTGCGGTATATAGGTTTGTGTGTTTGGGAATAATGAAGATGTGTTGGAGCCTTTTATTATTTCAACAACAAAATAGTTTATAAATAGTCTTATCAGTTGAGGTACCTAAAAGTCTGTCTTTTACAATTAACTAAAACAATTGGAAAAACAAAGTTAAATATAAAAGAGAAAAAATTTTTAAAAAAGGAGGATAGAAAGAACTACTTAGGATTTTCAAAATAACCAGACACTCTTTCAAGATAGGAAATTTAAGGAAATTTAATTCTTGTTCTTGTCTGAAAAAGAAAGACATTTGAAGACTTAGAAAATAGCTACCATTTTAGGAGGAGGAAACCAGAGTGAACCTGGAGCTCCTTTCACACTTCAGTTCACCCCAGGAAAGTGGTGGTTGAAGTAAAACCCCTGATCTCCCACCAGGATTCCCATGGAGTTGAATTTCCTTATGAAAGGATTTTATGTTATCCTTCGTGCTCTGACTTCAAGTTTTGGGTGAACACGCTCTTTATGTCATTCTTAATATTAGCTGACATGTTCTTCATCTACCTAACAGCTGCTGCATTTGCAGAAACCTTGATTGAACTGTAACTGATCCTTTATAGCTTTTTACTCCACAAATTATAACTATTGCAGAAACTCCATAGTATGTGAGCACTTGATTTTAAATAGCTTCTCCCACAGAAAATTCTAGAATAAAAAAGTCAACAGCAGCTCTAGACACAAAGAGGAAATAGCCAGCCTGCATCTTTGAGTCAAAGAGTGATAATTTGGTCATCTTGAACAATGTCTCATTGCATTACCATCTCTATCCATTGTGAGAACTAAGCATTGGGCAAGACATAAATGTCTATTTTAGAACATTCTTATTATCACTGTGGTAGTCAAAGTATTTACATGTCTTGTAAAATAATATGAGAGATATTTGATTTGAAATATATTAGCCACACATACAACATACAATAAAGAGACTAGGCATTTTGCATAATTAAGCTTATCTAAACGTTTTCTCCAATAATTATCATTGGCATGTTTTAACAAAATACATTTAAGCATTAGTTATAGTTAGATGATCCATTTCTCATAAGTATATTTTGTCTACGTATGTGCTTTTTCTTCAGTGAAAGAGTTAAATCTCTCTCTCTCCCTCTCTCTCTCTCTCTCACACACACACACACACCACATTTCAAAGAAATTACTGAGTAGTTGCATCTGCCTTTATTTCCCTGTCATTAACTTCTGACAATTTCTTAAATTAAGAATAATCTGTGTACAGGCTTTTACCAAAAGCTGGACAGGTTTCTTTCTTAACTGTGCAAACACTCAACAGGGTTCCTCTATCATTGAGCAACTTGTGGAGGATATTAATGAGTGTGAAGTGTTGCACAGATGCTGTCAAACAAAGTGACCAGAAAGCAAGAAACAATAGAAAAGATGGAAGGGAAACATCCAAGGACAATTCTTACTTAGACAAATGAGGAAGCTAAAAGTCACAGCCAGGAAAACAGATGAGCAGGCAGAAAAAGAAACAAATGAGCAATAATACAAAACCCACATGCCACAGAGGCATGTCTGAGATAATGGTGGCCAGCTGTATATTTTGAAGAAACAAAAAGAAGAGAATTTTATACAAAACTGAAAGAGCTTCAAAATGATTGCAGTAAGCTCAAAGATCAGAAATAGATTCAATATCATCTTTATCACCAATAGCAAACATTTAATGAAGACATATTATACATTGGACACTGTACTATTTATGATTTTTAAATGCACTCATCTCCACCTCTTTAAACAAAAATATATGATCCACTCTACCAAACATCAGTGACTTGTATTCTGATTTAATATGCTTAGCAGGAAAGTAAAAGCAGTTCCTAACTCATATTGAAACAGAAGCAAAACTCCAAATTCACAAGAAGTTACTGTGTGAATTTGGAAGCATTTTGGTGAAACTCAGGAGTAAATGGACTCTCCATCATTAGAAGCATATAATTATCAACTGAATGAATCCTTGGCAGAGAAGTCACAGAGGTTTAAACATAATAATATTAATGATGGCTTCCATTTTCAAATTTCAAGCATTGTGATTAGAGCAGCTGAGCTTTAAGTGCCTTACAATCTCCAGTCTAATATTGTATGTGAAGAATACTTGTCACTCTTTTGTAAACATCACCAAAAACATTGTGACAGATCATTTACATGTATTTTATAATTTACTATTTACAGCACTGCTTCCAGGTAGATGTTATTTTCTTCATTTCACCAAAGGAGAAAGGGAAACTTGGTTCAGAGAAATCAAATTATTTGCCCAAGTGCACACAATAGTCATTGTCAGAGACAAATGTCTTCTGATCTCTCTATGGTATGTTTAGACCATGGCACATGTATGTGCCCTCCTTGGGTGAAGTGTTTAACTTCTGGCTTTTCTCTTCACACTTCCTACTGCTGAACCTTCAGACTTTCACAATGCTTCTAATTCCTTTACAACTTTACACCTCAGGATCATTTGTTCATCTGGTGTTGGGAACCCAAGTTTACCCATGCACATTAATGTGTTAGAAATTCTCATTCAATTCACACAGTCTGCACATTTCTGCCTTATTCCTTGAGTTACTGTATTAGTATTCTGGCTAAATTTAATCACACCCCCCTTAATCAGTTGAGTTCTCCTGACCATCCAAAATGATTTTCTGGAACCGATGTGTTTGTACAATTACTTTCCCACAGATTGGAATATTTACTTTTTGGAGTTCTTTCAATTAACATCTGCACATGAACATCATTGTTCCTTCCATATTGATTTTATTTCTATTTCTTTATTACTTAAAAAAAAGAGGAAATACAGTACGATATATATGAGGAGTTTTAGAAAGTGACTTCAATCATGGCTATATACCAGGAAATCTTTTTAAATGTTTAACATGATAGGATCAGAGGGTACAAGTGAAATGATTACGTCATTTGGGATTATCTGGGGAGAACCATAGACTATTTTGTAGCAGCCTCTTATTCTGTAATCTCTAATGGCAAAATCTTGTTTATCAAGAAGAACTCTGTGAGCAGAGGCAAACAATTTGCCTTTATTGATTTTACTGCTAAGTCTGACTGACTGCTTCACCCCAGCTCCAAACTGCCCTGAGAGGACCACACTCCCTCTCTTGAGCGCTTCCCATCTATTGAACTAGAAGTCAACTGCCACCTCTCCTGTGTCTATAAAAGCCTAGCGACCAATTAATTCCTCACTTCCTTTACCAAGAGACATCTTGAGGACAGTTGCAATGGATAGAATAGGATAGAATATTAGCCTTATTTAGTCTTGGATTTAAATTTTAAAATGGCCTGAATTTGTAAACAAGACAGATAGAGAGAGAGAGAGATTATGGACTACAACAGATTAAAGAGATATAACCAGTTTCAATGTGTGAATATTATTTACATCTTGATTCCAAAACAATAAACCAATTGAAACAAATTTTGAGACAATTAAAGAAATGTGAACATTGACTAGACTTGACGTTAAGGAATTGTTGTTTTAGCTGTGAGAATGATATATAGAACATGTTATTTTTTAGAAGTCCTGATCTTTTAGAGATATATTCTGAACTATTTATGGATTAAATGATAGGATGACTGATATTTATTTTCTCATAATCCATTGCTGAGGAGAGAAAAGTTAGGATTCGAATATAGAACCAAAAATTATTTATTATAATATTTTCTCTGTTTTTGAATGTTCTTTAAACTTTCAATATTAAAAAGATACTAAAACATAAATTAAACCAGGGAGTTTTGCAATCAATTTAGTAACAATATAAAAATACTCATGATGACAATTGCTGACATTTTTGAACGCTAAGCATGTGCTATATCAAGCAGTTTGCACACATAATTTCATTTACTCCTATAACAATCCTGTGAGTTATATATAAATATCCTTATTTTATAAATCATGAAAGCATAGCTTAAAGAATTTAAAATTTGCCCAAAGGTACTTACCTGATAAGTGGAAGAGCCAGAATTCTGGATTACCTTCTACTATTGCTATATTTGCAGTATGTAGTCTTCCATTACTGTTTAGATCCCTTCCCTATTTTACCTGTATTTTATAATTAATATTATTAAAGGAAGTTTCAAGCAGATACTTTATGAATGAGTTTTCTTCTAAGGTGCCTTGGTCGGTAATTGAAACTTCATTTTTCAAAATGTATAGAATTCACATCTCAAGTTTGTTTTCAATTTTTCATTACTAATGACTTCTTTGTATTATAATTTACCACTGAAGAATTTTCCTAAATTTTCCCGTTTCTTATAAATGATTACATTTTCTGATGTGAACTGATTAGATATTCCAGTTGATAATTCCTTAGCATTCTTTATTAAAGAAAAACACAACTCAACAAGCAAATCACATTGATTGATTATTGAATAGCTTTCCAAATAGAAAAATCTTCTTCATTTATCTACAGAAGTCATCAAACTATTCTGAGCCTCAGTTTTCTCATCTGAGCAAGAAGGAAATTGACTCTTTTAAAAGACCTCATGCATAATGATGTTCCATGGAGAAAAATGTCTCCTGATGCTCCTGAGACTTTCCAAGTCCAATGACACATCAAGGATTTTTCTCATTGCTATTTTTTTCATTTCTATGTAATCCATATATCCATATTTGTCCTTTCCTTCAGGTATCTTTTCAGACATTTCATTATCAGAGATAACATGTTGAATATCCTACATAAAAATAGTACATTTTTTCTGTCTCCTTATATTGCTTTTGTTTTTAGCACTAACACCTGTCAAAGCAAAATTTGCACTGGACAAAATTAAACTGGTAAGAATGACTTTATTCAAAGCTATTGCTTTAGGGGAGAAGCCCGAACTCAGGTTGAACTCAACTCCTTTGAAACAAAAGATGGAAGGGTTATTAAGCACTAGAGTGAGGGTACAGTCTTGATCATCTCTGTTGGCTAATTGGCCTTATGCAGAGGAAAAGTAAACTACTCGTATCTTCATGACACAAAGTCATTTTACAACTTGGAACAAAGTGCCCTCCAATGTTAGTCTCCTACCCTCCCAGGAAATTGGAAGATAGGGCTGTTACTTCTTCATATTTACATTTTTAAAGAGGTCCATGAGAAAGGTCCATGAGAAGGACATTCTGGGCTGTAAAACTGAGAAGAGAATTTTTAAAAGATTTATTTCTCGAATGGGCAGAGAAATAATTTACAATGAGGTGTTCTAAAGTAAACGTTCTAAGAAAAGGGAGGTGGGGTAGGTAGGAAGGATAGAATCAGGAAGAAACCTGTTCAAAGTTTAGTCATGCTGTATGAAGCTTCTTGGTCAACCCTCATACTGAGAAGTCGAGGAAAAATCTGTACATTTTTCTTTGTATATATTTAACATTTTCAATAAACATATACTACAAGGGAATATAGCTCCTGCAAGATATTTTGGAGGCAGGAGAGCTGCTGCCTTTACCATTTCTTTACGATTGTTCCCCCTCATACATAAAAACTCAAATTTGAACATTTTTAAAAGTCATATACATTAAACTATTTTAATAGTGAGGTTTGAAATGACCTAATGTTTTTTTTTTAAATCTGTATATTATAAATCAATTGAAAATAGAACACTAGATTTACAGTGAAGAAAGAGCATTCTTAATTCTATTAAGTAGTGAAAAATTATTTTAAATCAAGTCTGAGGTGAATTTTTCCTAAAATTAAGCATTCCCATCAGACATGGCTCATATTTTAGCTTTCATACTTTTGTCATTTTTTTGAATTATTCTTAAATTTTTGTTGTCAAGGTCTATTCATTTGAGGTAATTCTTTCCTCCAGGTAACTAGTTTTGCTCTGTTCAAAAACATGCTTCTTTTTAATGTATTCACACCAAAGATTTTCAGACTATGAATATTATACATTTGATAGTCCTATTTTTCTAAGCAATTACTCAGTTGGTTTTTCTATTCAAAACCATCAACAAACCAGAATTTTCTCTGAGACTTTGCATTCATTTAGAAAATTCTTTCATGGTGAGCACATTTTTTAGATCATTTTGTCTTTCAAAAAATAAACCCTAATAATACAGGTGGATAAGGTACATTTGTAAGCATTCACTACATTCTACAAAAAGAGTTAGTTGTCTTTTTATGTTATTTTTCTTTAATTCTCATAATAACCCAAGGACAGATGTCCAAGGTCAGATGCCCAAGGATACCTGGCTAGTTATTGCTAAAGCTGGAAAGGAAACCCTTACAACTAAAGCTACTCCTTTTTCCTGTTTTTTCTTTACCTATCTCCTGCTGATCATGCTTTTGTTTATTACAGCATTTGTGGACTTTAGTATAGTTCACTATATTACTCAAGTACTGTAAATGATTGTATGACCAGGCTGCAGAAAATATTTTACATATATATAGTTCTACCTCTGAGAAGTGTTAGAAAATAGAAACTTTAAGTAATGCTTAAAGTGTATTGATTATAGAAGTAAAAACATTGATTACCCACCATAAATTATATAAAATTATATATAATCTAATTAGGAGAATATGCTAACCAGTATATAATATGTTAAATATTGAACAGAAAGAAATTATATGAATATATTTTCTTGTGAAATATTCTAGCATGTTAATTCGTACCAAGTTCTTCTTGCTGAGTGACCACAGACTTTCTACAAGCTGTGAGAACATACCTTTTCCTGGCTCGTGATACTGATTTTCACATTTTCCATGTAAGAGAAGATGTTTCCATCCATAACTAAGTCATATCAAAGGGACTAGTGGAAGTTAAAGTTTTGATCAAGAATCATAGGTGGGGAAAAGGTAGTGTTTGTCCTTTGATGAATTATAGCTGGGCAGAACACAGATAAAGAACTTATAAAAAAAAGAAAAGAAGCAGAACCTACTACAGCATACTCCTGGATAAGATTATGAGCATGTTGTTATCCAAAGAACATGGAATTTCAAAAGTCTTTTGTTTAGAAACCTAGATATTTCAACAAGTATTTTCAGGCTCCACACTACTATTTTGAAGTGCTCATGGAGATTTAGGGGTTGCCAACCCTTGCACTTGAAAAGCTGGACCTTAAACTTCGAAGTGAATACTGGGTCCTACAAAACTCAAGCAGGCCTCCAACTGAGTGGAATGGATAGGACAATTCTTCTCTATTATTTAAGACTTCTCTGTAGGAATTGTAATGTGCTATGAACCTGAGAAGTCGCTGCGGAAATGTAGCAGGACGAGGATGGCAATGAAATGAAGGACATGCAATTTCAAGGAACAATGTCAAGAAATACAGCAACAAATTAAGACCCTGTGCACATTGCCTTACAGTAAGGACTTGTATTAGGCAAAGTCTAATAATAAACAATGGACATTATTATAATTTAAGAAAAAAATGTTATTAGGATATGGCAGATGGGGATATTAAGCTGACCTATGATAATTTGACTTTGTTGTTGTTTTTAAATAGCTATCAATCATTAGCTCTTATGATTGAAGATAAGTGAGAGATCTAGAAATGCCAAAACAAGCTTAACACCAAATGAAAGTCTCACGTTAAGGTAGCTCACACCTACAAAAACTCCTCTTCATTCTGGAAGAAATGGGCAGACAACCCTTTTCTGTAAGCTTGGTGAAGTTCAAGAAAACTATCTTTTAGATACGGCAACAAATACCTTGCTCAAAGATTCACTGGAAGCAGATGTAATGATATTCTAGTTGTAACATCAATTATTTCCTCAGTGAGAATCAGGTCACATAATCTGCTGTAATTGGCAGAATGAGGGACTGAACTAGTCTTAGAGTGGAGCAGGGGCTGCTCCTCCAAAGAGTGCTGGCTGACGGTGCTCACCAGAGTCTTCTTTCAGTCACCCAATTGTGGTAGCACCTGTAAAATATGTCTAGATAATTTACAAATTTTAATGCTGCTCACTTTATTAATGAAAAACTATTTTCAACAGCCCTTATGCTAATTAATGAACTCCTCATGAAGGTGCAGTTAGGGTCAGTTGAAGCAATGGTACTGGTCACTTCTAGAGTGTAGATGCCTGATTAGTGTTTTTCAAATGTTAACTAACCATCCCTAGATTGCTGATTCCATGTTTGAGTACTTCAAAATAAACCAACCTCCCCTAAAACAGAGATTAAAGTTCATAGACACTAATACATAAATATCAATTTGTCTGTGTTGAAAATATTAAAATTAATTATAGACAATCTAACGGGTGGTATATCAGTTAGAGCACAAGAATAGGTAGTTCATTTGGAGTCATGAGAAATGAAGCAAGAATTCCACTGCCGAAGCTATTACTCTCTCATTTCCACTATGAGGTTGTGAGGTCTGTTCATATTATTTCATTCAATGAGGGCGTCAGGATTGGAAGTTGTTTGTGGTCACATATTACAAAGGCAGACAAGGCCATTTTTCTGTTAATGGTGGTGATAGAAAAGACCAAATAATAAACCAAATCAGAGTTCAGTCAAACTTCTAGTGCCAAATGGTTTTCCCCCAATATTTCTCTTTCAAAAACACATCTATAGATGTTCACATTTTTTGTTTCTGCTTCTGAACTCTGAGAGGAAGAAACTATCATTATTAAAACTCTTAATATTTTCCTGGGTTATACTATGAGTAGGTGTATAAAATAAGCATTTGAAAGTGAGGTTCTTATAACATGTAATGAAAGTAAGGTAAAAAAAAAATACCTGTAATATTGGAAGAAAAGATGAGAATTGGAAGAAGTTCAGAATTGTGGGGGACACTCCATTTTTAAGACAAGAGGCCTGGGTTCATATTCCAGATATAATAACTTCATGAACTTAAGTTGTTCAACACCATAAAAGTAGTTTGTTTGTGTCCATAAAATGTGGTCAGTGATATTTTCTCATATATCATATGGGGACTTGAATGAATAAGAATGACACATATACCTGACAGAGCAGAGACCAGTTTTCTTTCTTTTTTTTTTTTTTTTTTTTTGCGGTACGCGGACCTCTCACTGCTGTGACCTCTCCAGCTGTGGAGCACAGGCTCCGGACGCGCAGGCCCAGCGGCCATGGCTCACGGGCCCAGCCGCTCCACGGCATGTGGGATCTTTCCGGACCGGGGAACAACCCGTGTCCCCTGCATCAGCAGGCGGACTCTCAACAACTGTGCCACCAGGGAAGCCCGAGAGACCAGTTTTGATTGCTGTTGTTGATGTTAGTAATAGTGATAGTAGAGATGTTCACCTTATCCATCTGGTCTTCACTTTCCCTAATGATGGAGTGTTCATACAAATTAATTATTCTAAACCATTTTAGTACTGCCTGAAAAACCAAATATTTCTGCCAATTACGTATGTGTATTTTCCTTCTGATTTTTTTCATTTAAAATTCTGAAAAAATGATTAAATGATCTTGCCGAGACTCCTTTTTCCAATAAATAGTGAAGAACTGAGGATGGAGAATTAACTCAGGGAAACAGGAAATAATAATTATTATTATGGATCATAGAAAAATGTTGACTTTAAAAAATCTAGTCATCATAGAGTACTATCAAATGTGTTATCCATTGTTATTGCATTTTCTTTATTTTTTGGTTAACTTTAACACAGGAAAAATTGTAGCAAGTAGTTATTTCCACTAGTCCAAAAATTGGAAAAAGGAAACCACACTGTAATTCAGACTACTGTAAAGAAAAACAAAAATATGCTGCTGGTTCATCTGTTTTAAATGACGCTTAACCTCATTGGTGTGAATCAATGAATGAGTAGAAAAATGTTAAGAAGTAAATGTAAGTGCTTATTAAGCTGAGTAAAATGAATAGAGTGGTAACATGAAAAATTGCAAAAATTGGGAACTAACTGTTTAAATGTCATTCTTCTTTAACCATGACCAGTGAACTAGAGGAATTCTGATGGTCCATTCACACCTTATGCCTCCTGAGTTAAAAGTGGAGGATACACAGCCAACACTGCGAAATTTATATGATTTTGTGTCTACCCTTGAAAATTAATCTATTTGTTGAGAGACATTCAAGAATATATGGCAATTTCCAATGTATAATATACCAAAGATATTATACCACACCTATCATACCACTTCAGTATAATATAATATACCAAAAATATGTTGTGCTGTTAAAATTCAGGATTGAAAAGATAGCTAGAAATGAATAGTTCTCCTTTTTTATGTAGGACTACAATTAAGTGTTATGGGCTACTTCCAATTTTAGAGAAATGATTATCAACTTGAGGAAAGATTGGCCTGTAATCTGAGGAAGACATATGAAAATAACCTGAAGAACTCTTTCCAGTCACAAACTCTCATACAACAGATTCTCATATGTCTACCTTTCCACATTAAACAATGAGAATCCCTGTTTTTTGAGCCGTGCTACTGGGGGTGTATTAGAAGACCTAGATATATTGGAAAAACGGTAACAACAAAAACGTGAGAATTTGTTCCTGAAAGATTAAATAACTCAATTCCCTCCATCACGACTAAAATTTTTCAGGCTATTATTATTTATATTTATCTATTTAACTTTGTTTATTATATTATCTGATTTTAAAGGAAATTCTCTTTATCATAACAATTGTCCATAAGCAAACGTTACTTAATATTTTTTTCTAAATTTAAATCTATTGTTAAATCTGCTGGTTAACTCAAGCAACTCAACTATGAAGATACCAAAGATGATGAGGGAAATTGAAGAGTCTAAGGAATGAAAGTAGAAACTCTAAAAATCCCTCAGCGGAGGAAATTATAGTCTAGTTAGAAGAAAGCTAAGCAACACTGATAAGTGGGATAAAATATGGACAGCGTCATAGTTTTGCTCTTGTCCCCTCCTTTCCAATCCCCATAATTTGCTTAGGGTATTGCTGCCTTTATTATCTAAAAGGTAAAAGTGTGTACTAGCAAGGAGCCAAGTAAATGTGAATGTGGTGTTCCAGTTTGGCTGTGATGGGATCAGATAATTGTTTGATTATCTGATTTTAGCACCCCAAGTATTCTCCCCAGCTCCATGTGCTAAGGCACAGATAGATGATTAAAATCCAGGGAGCAATGAGTGAGGTGATGAATGTTTCCTTGAGGGAAACTGGAGAAATGAACAAGATATATTTGTGATGGAAAACACTTTCCCCTTGTAGGTGAGTTCCCTCATTGTGATGGTTAGTTTTATACATTAACTTGGCTAGGTTACAGTACTCAGCTATTTAATCCAGTCCTAACCTAGAGGTTACTGTCAAGGTATTTTGTAGATATGATTAACATTTACCATTAGATTAGTAAAGGAAATCAGTAAAGGAAATTATCCATTATGAAATGTGACCAAATATTAATTACTTAAGAATTCACTCAGAAAATGAGAAAAATAAAATCATTAATTCAGGACAAAATTTTAAAATGGTACAATAAATAGCAAAAAATAATAAATTAGAGAAAAAGCAAAAATTAGAACACATAAATTCAGGTGAATTCTCTGAAACAACATGATGACAATAAAATACATTATTAACCATCTAATCAATAGCAAAAATAGTTTTTAAAAGGACTAATTAAAAGTTTGAAAATGAAATGAACAAATAATACAAAAACAAAGGAAAACGAGTAAATTCTAAGAGAATGCTACAATCAATTCTATACAAAAAGAGCTGAAACCCTGAATTTAGGAGGGACAAAACTACTTTTTTTTTTTTTAACAAAGCAGTTATCATAGCTAAGGGTAAGGAATTTGATAAAACTCTTCCTTTGTCTACCTGTTCACCACAAGAACTCACAGCTCCAACCCCCAATCCCACAAAATTAAAAATTACAGAAACCTTTATAATGGATTTATATCAAACTTTCAAGAAACAGATAAATTCAATTATATTTAAAGATCCAGAGCACATAAAAATAAGAAGCACCTTTAAAACTTTTATATAAAACAAGTATAACACTATGTATATACCTCAAAGCATGCAAACATATACAGTAGAGTACAACAAAGAAAATTAGAACAATTTAATTCATAAATACTTATGAAAAATTTCTAAATAGCATATAAGCAAACAGAATCCAACAATAAATTTTAAAAAGTCAAATACAAGAAAATTAACCCAGATATTCAAAGATATTTAATGTCAAGAAGTCTAAATAATTAAAAGGAGAAAAGTCACGCATGCAATCAATAGTTTATGAGATGCTAATATCAATGCCTAAAAAGGTGTATCAGAAATCAATGCAAAAGTGGTTAAAAAAATAGATAACTACTTGTATTACGCCAGGAACAGAAAAAAATATTCAAGTATTGCTTAAAATTTATCTGCAAGTATAAGTCTGTGTAATTTTATGAAATATAATAATGAGGTGGAATTTTTTTAAAGAGGCAAAATAATCATTGTTTTGATGAACAAACCCCAAATAATCTACATATTACTAAATTTGTTATTTTATAAAGTTATTGAAACTAATAAAATATTTTAAATCCAGTAAGGTGTGAAGTTATAAAATTATTTTAAATTAGTCAATAAGTACTAAGAATAATAACTAACACATATTTACTGTGAGCTAATCACTTTTATAAAAATGTTTACATGTATGAAATTTAATCCTCAAAACCATGTTATAATTATGCTCATTTAAAGGAAATAAAATACTTATTGATAAAATTAATGAGAATGTTCAGGATTTATGTGAAACAAAAGATGAAAACCTCTTATAGCCATGGAGGGGGAAAATATATAATTAAATACATGGAAAGATGCACATTGTTCTTTAGAGTATAATTTGATATCTTATTCTTAAACATTTTTCAATTTGATGTAAGACCCAATATATAGCCAATTGCTTCTTTACAAACACAAACCAGCTGATTCTAAATTCCATGTAAAAATTTAGACTTGGAAAATAAAAAACTAGTGAGAATATGTCTTTGTGTTGAAGTGATATTATCCTAGCCTGTCAGCCATTAAAATATAATGTCTTTGGAACTGAGATAATTTGGATTTGCTGTTTAAATTGAGAGAGATAGATAAATGATACAAAACAAACACCAAATCTATCTGTGATTCTATCTATAAAATTGAACATATCATAATTATAATGTTTCAAATCAAAGTCTTGGGACACTGGCTAGCCATTTGGAAAAAATAAATACAACTAGATTCCTATTTGTGTCACGAAAATAAATTCTATGTGAAAGAAATTAGAATAGAAAAAAAGAAATACGGTTGGTCCATCAACAAAAATAGCCATCAGCATAGTCTTTTAAATAAATATGGAGAAGAATCAAATTTTTAAATAAGACACAGTAAGAAACAATAAAGGAAAAGATTGATGATAAATCTGACTCATAACATTTTTAAAATGGCAAATAATTCATAAACCACATGAATAGATAAACAGGACAAGATGTATGAAGCACAAATGACGGACAAAAACCTAATTTCCTTATCATAAAAGAGTATTTTTAAATCAGTAAGCAAGTGATCAAAATGACCAAAATGCAAGAGAAAAACAGACACAGCATGAAGATGTGGTTCACTGTAATAAATAAAAACAAAGATAAATGGCTTTTAAGCATATGAAAACATAGTCTTGCACGTAATTAAATGCAAATTAAACAAATAATGAGATGCCATTTTTCACTTTCCACTTTGGCACAGATCAAAAATATGTGATAATATTTTGTAGGTGAGGGTATGAGGAAACAAGTCACTTCATATCTTGTCTCTGAGAGTGGAAATAGGTAAAAACTCTTGGAAAGTAATGCGAAAATTTGAAAATTCAAACATGTACACTCACCCGGAAATTACATTTCTAAAACTTTTGCAGACGCATATGTAAAAATGCATATATGCATATGTAAACTACCGCATTGTCTGTTGATAATTAAAGACTAGAGAAAAATAAACTCAGGCAATAGCAGGATGATTTAATAATTAGGGGCATACATTGACAGACTATGCAGTTATTAAAAAGACAGAGGTGGGCTTCCCTGGTGGTACAGTGGTTGGGAGTCCGCCTGCCGATGCAGGGAACACGGGTTCGTGCCCCGGTCCGGGAAGATCCCACTTGCCGCGGAGCGGCTAAGCCCGTGAGCCATGGCCGCTGGGCCTGCGTGTCCGAGCCTGTGCTCCGCAACGAGAGAGGCCACAACAGTGAGAGGTCCGCGTACCGCAAAAAAAAAAAAAAAAGACAGAGGCAATAGATTTACATATACATTAAAATCATCTTTAAGCTATATTTTCAGGTGTGACAACAGGTTATACATCTGGAAAAATAGTCTTATGTCCCTGTGTATGCTATGCTTCTGCTAGTATACAAAAAGATCTGTGTACACACACACACATATAAATTTACATTGTATAAGTGTGTATATTTCTGAGAGTATGCATAGTAAATGAATCAGTGTTAGTGGTTCCCTCTAAATATGGCATATAGAGAGCTCCTGGGTGAATATAGGAGGGATATTGATATTATACAGTATTGTATTTTGTATTGTTTAGGGCTTTATTATGTTTTTTACCATTTCACCATGCATTCCTTGACTATTTCAATGAAGAAACATATAAGTAAAGAATAGTGAAAAATTTTGAGCAGAAATTAAGATGGAAAACACAAGCAACTTACAAACCAATCTCACCATTCTTTTTCGTTGTGAGTATTAAACCTTTCTCCATGGCTTTGATAAGAGTAGTTTTAAATCTTTTGCTTTCCATGGAAATAATGTTTGAGAGCAAAGAGATCATGGGCTTTGAAGTGCAGCACTCAGTGTATAAATCACAGTTCTGTAGACGTTGTGTGATCTCAGAAAATAGTATTTAACTCTCATCCTCACTGCATCATGTTTGGTTATCTAAAATAAGGTTTCAATTTTTTAAAATGTGTACTTGAAATGAAATGAATTCAATTCTGTAAAGTTCTTAGCACTCTGTGAAATCCTGAACAATTGTCCATGTTTCTTGGGTATCCAAAGTCCTTGACTTATATGAAAATCCCTTTGCTTTGCAGTTCACATCTTTCTTTCTCCAACATGGTGTTAATATTTCAAACAATACAGACTTGTTCCTGGGCTCAATCAACCCAGAAAAGACAATTCAACTTTCCTAAATCATGGTCAGCTACTATAGTCCTAATTGCTTCTTCCATGGGTATAGGGGAAAAATAAAACAAACAAATAGCTACAACAATAAAACAAGTTTAAATAGGCCAATGTTTGTCAATATCACTTCTTCATTTTTCATACCCAGAGCTGGAAAGTTTTTTCTCTTTAGGAATGCCTCTCTTCTTTAGTCATTTATCCCTTTAAACAGTAGCTTGCTTTATTTTACTTTGCTAAAAATGCTTAACTCATTACTTACTGATGCTTCTCCGCCACTATTTCAGAAACTGACCTCTGAACAAATAAAGCTAAATTTTAGCAGGAGGACATGACACTGGAAATACATAGCATGGCAGAATCAGTTAGTTTAAAGGAGCTGTATCTAACTTTTCGAATAAAACCCAAGCAAACCAAAACTTGCATCCATACAAACAAAACTGAGGTCATGGTTAGCAGTTATATATGCATAGAGGACTTAGGAATTTTAAATATCAAAAAAGACTTATATGATTCTACACCTAAATATAGATGCATGAAAGGACACTGTCCCTACAGGTGGCATTAAAATATATTTTAGCAGGACCCATAGAGATGATTGAAGCTGAACTAAGATCTTAATTGAATCTGAGTCCTGAGTATCCTCTAAAGCATACATGGTGTGAATGGAAGTTTAGGGAAATGTTTCAGCAGGGACCTTAAGAAACTGAGGGAAATTTGAACTAAAGACTTTTATTTACATCTTATAGCAGGCCACTATTGACCTTTAAAAGCTTCCCATGCCTCAATCCTGAAAACTGTGAATGTTATATTAAAAGGCAAAAAGGACTTTGCAGATTTAACTTTAAAATAGGGAAATTATACTGGGTTGTCAGAGTAGCCCTGATATGATAGCATAAAACCTTAAAACGGAGAACTTGATCCACCTGAAGTAAAAGACAGATGCATCAGAAGAGAGAGGCAAAAGAGATGCAATAGATGGGCAAGTCAGAGAGATTGCAAGTCTGAGAAGGATTCTGAGTGTTCTTTAAGGCTCTGAGATGTACAGGTCCATAAGCAAATGCAGTGAGAAAGCAATTTAGGGAGTAAGGAAGGCCCCTCCCTATCTGACAACAAAACAGTAGACTTAGTACTACAACTGCAAGAAATGGTTCTGCCAACAACATGAATGACTTTAGAAGCAGGTTCTAAACTTCCATCCACACCAGAATGCAGTGGCTGACATCCTGGTTTCAGTTCTGCGAGGCCCCAAAAGAGCCCCAAATTAACTATGCCATGCCCAGACTTTCAACCCATGGAAACCATAGAATAATAAAAGGGTATTGTTTTACAGCTAATGTGGGGTAATCTGTTACAGTTGCATTAGAAAACTAATACACTTCCTTTCTAAATTAGATTCTTTGATCCCTGGAGACTCTAAACAATACCATCCTAAATCAGGGAGTTGGCTAGATGTTTATGGAGAACTCAGCGAATAGAATAGACAATAGCAAAATAATGAAATACAGGTGATTGAAGGCACAAGTATACCTGATTGAAGTCTATTAAAATCTCTCATCCTCATTCCCTCTACACCCATAGTATTTCACAAATCTTAAGGGGCTTACGTATTACCAAAGAGCTTGTTACAAATTCAAGTTTCTAGGCCGTCCCCAAAGCTTTACATTCAGGAGGTCAAGTTTTACAGCTAATTTGGATACAAACTGCTCTGAAACTACATGTTCAGTAGCATTTTTCAGAATGACTACTCTCACAATTTCTAAATATACATTTTATTTATCATACGCATGTGTGTGTGTGTGTGTGTGTGTGTGTGTGTGTTTAACAGACATTCATTGAGTAGCTACAGTTCAAAGCATTATTCTGGGTTGCAGAATGATAAGTGCTGATAGAGTGCCTAACTTCAGGGAGTTTCTATCTAAGTAAAGAGCTAATTGGGTACACTAAAAAGTATAAAACAGCAGGACAGCTGTAAGCACAGTAAGACACAAGACCAGTAATAGTATTTGGGAAGAAAACAATTGCAGGTAAGGTCACTTACCTGCAATTGTAAGAAGTTAAACTTAAAGTGGCATTTAATGTTGGTTCAAATTACCCCAGGTGTAGAGGGAAAGCTAGAGCCATTGCAGAAGAAATTACATAAGCCAAAGCAGACAAGTGGAAAGAGACCACATTGTGTTCTGTGTTTGTGTTCTGTCTCTAGCTCCTCCTGGATGCCTGCCTCGTAGGGCTTCCCTGGAGTAGTCAGGATGAGAAAGAGAGCTTTGCTTTACTTGTGGTGTGGAGTTCTCATTTCAAATCCCTGTTCCTCCAAAAAGTCCTTTAGTCTCCTCTCCAGGTCTTATTGACTTTGGGGTACATTTCTATTTCTAAAGTTCTTCGGTTGTATCCACCTACCTAATATTCATGTGTGTATTGTTTTAAAACACCAGGACCAGGGTCATGAAAGTGAATTTAAAGACAGAACAAAAAGCATTTGCAAAAGAGGAAGGTGAAGAAATACAATCTAATTCTTGTTTAGCTATAGTCGTTAACATGATTCTTTAAAAATATAACCACAGGGTCATGTGCAGGCCATGGTGCTATTATGTGTATGTGTTAATAAATCATAAGAAATTTATTCTCAAATTTATTATTTAAATTATTTTACATTTCCCACTATTTAACATTGGAATAGACTCTTTCATCTATTCATTTTTTTTGCATCTATGCAAATTCAACAGTTCTCCTCCTCTTTCTCATGGACTTTCTTTTTTTCCTGGGAACCTAGTCAGGAAGCTCATTTGACTAAAAAATGATGTCAGCCTTCACCATTCAGTCCAACTCACATTTTCAGCCTCGACTTAGGTGACACAGGCGCCTTGCTCACTGCATGAATCACTGCCCTTACATTTTCTTTTCATTGCATATGCCATGTTATAAGGAAATATAATAATCCATTTAAACACATTGACAAGAATATTCAGGTTGTTTCAGTGTTATCTTTTCTTTTGCAGTGACCCGCAGATGTCTTTTTATTCTGGTGCTCTCCACATTTCGAGTAGGGATAAGAAAATGCATTTTATAGTGGCCAAACCAAGAGCTTTTCTGCATTGGCTGATTCTGATTTTTGAGCTAAGTATGGGGATTCAATTGTATTTATTCATACAATATCACTTAAAGCTCATATTGGAGATGCAAAGGTTTGCTGAACATCAACAGGTGAAAGAAAACCAAGCTAAACAGCATAAATTATATTTTCTGTAAATTATGTGTAGGTTTGAAATTAAGTTAAAATAACCCGTTGAAATAACAGTAGTAAGTTATAAACCCTCACTCTTAGAGAAAAAGCCATTTCCTTAACCTAAAATGTATCCAAGTTTCTTCCAAGTTGAAAATTCCAGGATTAATTCTAACTTTCCTTCTTTGAGAATAAAAGTCACTTCATATAATTTACTCTTGTG
The DNA here is from genome assembly GCF_002837175.3 of Physeter macrocephalus. NCBI lineage: Eukaryota > Metazoa > Chordata > Mammalia > Artiodactyla > Physeteridae > Physeter > Physeter macrocephalus. The sequence goes on along the minus strand of NC_041226.1, from coordinate 32,382,072 downwards.
TTCCACTGGGGCACCCGTATCTTTAATGCTGAAATTCACTTTTCTTTGCTACTTCACTATATTTCCCTATTACAGATTTCATTTTCAGATGTCTGCATATCTAGTTTGCAAGAAGATTGTATGGAGTCTCAATATTCAATTTATATATAATAATAGCACCATTTGTATCAAATGCCATTTTATTTTGTGAACTTTTTTCTTTTCTTCATTTTTGACAGACACAATGAAAATCAATTCCATTTCAGAGGTCCAGTCATTTTGAAGTGTACCTTTTTTATTCCTATAATGTCAAATGCCTGCTTAATAATGTTTTAAATATTTTAGATATTAGACATTTGCCTTAAGTCAGATATTGGATGATAGTCTGCTGCTGTCATAATATTTGATTCTAATTTTAAGTTCTTTGGTTTTATACTTTAAAGGTAAACTCTAAACCTCTTTTTTCTTTGCTTATTATTGCATTAATTTATATCAATAGATATGCTATAATGTGTTACATCTTTTTTTTTTTTTTTTTTTTAAGAATCATTTACCACCCAAACATCTAAGCAACAAGCACTTTTGTATGCCTTCTATAGGCAAAGTATAACCTATCTCTGCTGATTGGGTGGATATAAAGAGAAGATGCAGCCTATACATTGAGTTGAACTGACCCTACCTTTTGGAAATATAGTCATTACATATAGGTGTTATTTCCTTCTTACTTATTTTGTATTCTTACTTTATCTTGAGTCAATTTAAATGACCCAAAATTGAAACACTCTTCTGGCATTATCATTTAAAGCATATAGATGTTTTACAAGAACGTTTTGAAGAGAATAGAAAAAGCTGACTTTGGGGGGAAGTTCTGCATCTATGTCCTCATGCATTCTGTATTTCCCGAGAAGGACATTACCACAAAAGAGCATGAAGTTGTTTAAAATTCTCAACTAGGTTTACCTCGCTGTCATGGCAAAGGAGTGTGAAACCTTATCCTGTTTTAGAGAGAATATATCCCTTAACCAGTGTATAAAAGTAATTCTGGGTTCAACGGGATACTCATTTATATTTTAAGTACATCTGTTTAGAATTAAGAATGAGATACCATTTCTAATATTGATCCCAACAGAGAAATATGTCCATATTCAAAACATCCATATGTCACATGTTTCATGGCATATGAGAAGTATGGGCATAGAATAGGGGATCTTCACACATGACTCAAGCTCAGGTATCAGGAATTTCTAACAGATAACAGAATATTTCAAGCACCTATCTCAAAGCTGGTAAAAAATATAGAGACTATGCCCATTGAAGGTGATGGTAGATATTAACTTGACCTAAATGAGATGGGATAAAAGGCAAACCTACATTTATATTTTATAAATATTATCTTTTGGAGAATCACATCCTGGATGTCATTACATTTAAGCTGAAGGAAAGATTTTGCTGATTTAATTCAATATCTACCCTTCAGAACTGTCTAAAGAGAAAATGATAACCCCACATACTGGCATTTTATCCTCTGATGACAAAATATATAAACTAACTAGAAATGTAAGTCTTATTTTTTTCCTCCTCTAGCCTACCAAAGCAGTCAAATGGGATTAGTACAACAACCAATATAAAAACAAGAAACTTTTGTAAGATAATTTAAATTTATGAAGTTTTTTCACATATAAACTTTTGGCTTATCAAAAGAACTCCTTAAACCTGCTGGGGAGTGTCATGATTATTCTCCTCACTTTGAAGATAAGAAAATGGAATTATCATAAGTTACATAACTTGATTAAGATTAAAGGTTAGTAGTGAGTACAGTCAGAACTCACTTTAAGCCTTCTGAGACCATTACAAAACCCTAATTTGTCTAGAAAAATAAGAAAAATGAGATTTCTGAAAATCTCTAGATTATACAGTTTGGGAACATAGATTCTTATCTTTGTATGGACCTCATTAAAATTAATCAAGTATTATTTCACCAGGTTCTTATTGTGAGAAGTCTGTCTCATGTGTTAATGCTGAGTACTTACATAAAAAGAGCAACTCATTTACACCTCATGTAATATAAAATCAGCTGCCTCTGAGATTTATAAAATTAGAATACATAGTACTACCAATATGTTAAGGCTCTTAACATATGAAGAAAGAGAGTATCTATACTTTCCTGAAAGTATTTAACTATTCTTTAATCCCTAAATGTTGGCCAATTAGGATTGTCAGTGAGAAAGGGGAACTATTTCTTTTCCATCCACATATCTTTTGTATTCCAGGCCAACAGGCATTGTTGTTGTTGTCATTGTCAGTGAGTGAATGGATGGCTGGAGGGCTAACTATTCTTGGGAGGGAAAAGAAAATGTCTCAGTAAGAAAAAACAACCTCAATTCTTGTGGCTCTATTTAGTTAAGGTTAATCTGTCTCTTACCTTTTCTCTCTAGGTAAGTGTTATTCTCTAATTCTTTGCCATTCGTGAAATGAGGATTTGGTTTATTTATATCTAATGTTAGAGATGCAACAGGCATAGCTCAGCAAAGTGCTAGAGGAAACAAGGTGTGATCTTCTCTGGCTTATGTAAATGGATGGTTTGACTCAGGCCATTACTACTGTGACATTAGTGACTACTTCAACAAGCCTCTGGAGGACAGAGCCTGAATTGTTCCTTCAAAAATTTACTTGGCATGAGCAATTGCCTGAATTCAAAATAGCTTGTCGTATTAATTGGATATTACCCAAAATCTTCCTCTATTATGGAAAGAGTGAGATTTTCTCTTAATGTTAGATTTTTGTTCTAAACTGTATTTGCATAAACAGGGCTGGCTCTAGGAAGTTGCTAATGAGCCTTTGGATACAGTCATCTGAATGTTTTCTAAATTTTCTTTGCTGACTTAGAAACCACATACTACCCAATTAAAGAAGTGTGCAAAACATGACCCATAGACAAATTGCCCATTTCAGGTGACACATAGCTTGCTCAGACCTTATTATTGGGAAAGAAAAACTGAAGAGAAAAAGAGACTAAGGGGTAAACTGCTCAGTAATCTTGTCATGCACCTCATGCCACACATTCATTAGAGCACCAGATATTTTAAAGCTGAACACGTAGATTGCTACTCACTGGTAGATATTGGTTAGTGAATGAGAATCCTTGCAGTCTCTGAAGTGGTTTGAGCATTGAAAAACTCCAGTGGGCTAAATGATTACAGATAAAGCAGAAGTTCATGGATTCAACATCATGCCCATGATCATTTGGATCTTTTGCACTTTATGGTATCAGAGCCTTGGAAATAATTTTTGTGAGCATTTCTTAAGATGTCGTTCTCCAGACGTGTTGTGACTTCTGAAATTAAAAATGGCTGAGCAATGTCTCCTGCAATATTTATGGCAAATGTGTGTTTAGAACGCTGATTATAAAAATGATTTTGTGGTATTTTCTTCATCTCTAAAATCTCCTTGCAGTACCAGATAATATCATCTGATGGGAATTTGCCTGCATGCTCTATTATTGATTCCTTTGTTTCCCATAACTCTGGGTTTGTTTATAAATGGGAAATGAATACAAGGATTTATCATTCAAGAACTCCCCCACCTTACTGGAGATCTCAATGATTCCATCTCACTGACCTCTTTCTTTTTCCCTTCTGAGTTGAGAAAAATATTTTAAATGACATTAATTACATGAAATTATGTGTATATACATATATATCAATTACATATATCAAATACATGTATATATACACACATATATAATTCAGACCTGATGTAAGTATTTGTAGTGCTAACCCCCAACTCAATGCAAATTATATCAATTGTCCATCAGTGCATTTAGTAATTGGTAGATCAGAGTGATCATAATGATTATCTGCAAACAATAAGCAGTATGGCTTCCCTTGTGTGTAACAGCTGACAACCAGCCTAGGACACAACCAAGAAAGAATTAAATTTAAGGGATTGGTAAACAATCATTATCATAAGAAATTATTATTTATGTAATATCACTAAAACCTTGATTATCAGTAGATTAAGTATAAAAAGCAAAACATTAATGATCCCTAGTGGTGTGCAGTGTACCAAAAGGGATAAAGGTAATATGTGTGGCAAATGCCGATTAGACTAGAATCTAAGAACCTGAATTCTAGTCCCTTCTTTGACACTACTTGCCCTGGGAATATCAGCGTATAATTTACCCACTGTGGATTTGGTTTCCTTAATGAAATTGAAATACAGCAGCTGTAAATGTGGTGGCATCTTAGATATTGAATCTATTGTTCACAGCTTTAAAATTCTGTATAAAATTTAAAAAAATCCAACTACTCTTTGATTGAAGTAATAAGACAAGGGGAATGAATAAATCTCAGCATAAGCAAAGAGCTTGTTAATAACCAAAGATGTGCAGGAAGCTGTGGAGCTAGAGCACCTTGTGCAGGAAATGGGAGGGTGTTTTACAGTGAAGCTCTGCGGGACCAAGCAGCAGCAGATCACAGAAAGAACTTACAAAAATATGTTCTCAAAGATTAGTTACCCATCCTGAATTGTAAATGTCGTAGGTCCAAGATGTAACAGGAAACTTTCTACCCAGGAAATGTAGACGATGAAGACATGTGAAGTATGTTTCTGGTAGGTTTCCAATGGAAGAGACTGGGGAGGAGTCCTGGTATAGAAAATATCAGAATTTTTAGTAAAATGACATGTCTTAAGTGCATATCATTTACCTTGGAGTCCAGCAAAAGTTGGTTACAGTAGTCAGTGGGAACTTGGGCTGCACAGGCAGGGACAGAAGGCTTCCTGAACCTATCTGTCTTCAAAAAGACAAAATGAAAACCGATAGAAGGGCCATATTTTGATAAGACATTTGTTCATCTAAGCAACAGAAGAGGTAGCCTTTGAGATGGAAAACCTGGAGGGCAATCTTGGATGCCATCACCCTCACCACCAGCCAAGAAGAAAAATAAAAATAAACCAAACAGTGCAACTGGTTCAAAAAAGCCCGACTCCTTCAACTATTGGTAACTAAAAGGGATCCAGCACAACAATACTATAATAAAAGTTGTGGGGAAGAGCAGTAAAACTTACTGAGAGAGGAAAAGCACTGTTTGGCAAATACCTTGTTGCATATTAGAAGAAAATTTTAACTGAGGATTCCACCATGAATTATACATAAGAAAGAAAAAGACAAAGCTCAAATACAAAAACTCAGGGAAGATATGGCTTGAACCTGAGAGAAGCAGAGTAAGGGAACTGACAAAATTGTGACCTAGCAAAATTCAGGAAAGGAAATGAAGGAAACTCTTAAGAATAGATGAAATTGAGTGAAGCCCAAGAGGAGAGATGATGTGGGACACAGTGGAAAATATGGAGAAGAGAAATGAGGAATCCTCCCTCCCCAAAACAATACATGCACACACACACACACACACACACACACAAATAATCAAGGAGAAAAGGAAGAGTTAGAAAATGAGAGAAGACAGTGAAAAAAGAATGTATCACACCAATGAAAAAGAATGAATGTTTCAAAATATAATAATAACAGGAACACTTTAATCTACATATTGAAAGTTCCACTGTATACCAGGGGAAATGAAATACAATGGTTAATAGTAAGATATATCCTAATAAAGTTATTGGAATTTTAAAATAAACATTTTGGCAGAAGAGGCAAAAAATCAAGTCACTTGTAAAGTGAAAAAAAAAAAAAAAAAAAGAAAAGAGAGGGATTTTCCTCAGGCAACTCTAGCCAATTATTCCACTCTAAAAGACACTGGGCTTAAAATATTCTTAAGAAGATAAAGGTTGAGCCAAAGATTTTATATCCAACGAAGATCTTTCAATTATAAAAGCTACAGACAAATAGTTTGGTTTTTGTTTGTTTTTTGGTTTGTTTTTTGGTTTTTTTTTGCCCAAGAATCTCCTGAGGAATCTAATAGAGAATGAATTCAGCCTACCAAGAGTTAGGGTTGAAAATTTAGCCAAAGCCACAAGAGCAAGCAATAAATATATTGAACAATAAAACTAAGTTCTAAAGGAAAATGTAGACCAGAGTGGCAAAATACAGTATAAACATGATTAAACAACTAAAAATATTGAGAAGGGCATGAGGGGAAAAGTTGAGAACTTACAGATTGCCTCATGTGTTACAGATATAAACCAAAACATAACATAAACCTGACAAATCAATTAGTAGAAGTAGAAGTGTATTTGACTGTACACAGTTGAACACTAAGAAAGAGTATATCATAGGTCAAATCTTTGAATATAAGAGAATGATAGAGAAGAGAGGAAAAGGATAGAAAAATATTATTCTTCATAGGATGAAACTAATAGTTAGTCTATACAGAAATACAGAACTAAGGCATGTTATAAAAGTAATCTCTGGAACAATCATTGAAAATTTGTAAATATTATAAAATGCAGCAAACAGGGAGAAAACAGAGAAAATACATTTAAAAAGGTGCAAACCTGCAAACATAGATAAACATAAAATAATTAGCAAAAATTAAGATCAGACATTTTCTTCTCATCAATACATGTAAGTGATTATAACTGATCTATTAAAGGAAATGAGAAGACTTCAGTTTATATTACAAAGCAAAAACTAAAGCTATGAAGTATAAAAGTGATTTACCAAAACGTTATATAAATTTTGAAAAAACTGAACAACGTTGTTTCAAGTACATGCTTCCAGCTAAAAAGCAACAAAGATGACAAATAAAGGCACTTTATAACATACAATGAGGAAAATAATTTTGAAAATCTATATACCAGATTACATGGCAGCAACTTGGTCAAACAAGAAATACAGGAGGCAGAGGGAAAAATAACAAGAAATATGAAGCTTTAATAAATCTCTCTAATTTCAAAATAAATTATGTGAGACAAAACAAACCAGAATATATAAAACCTTAGTCCTATAATTTATAAAGATATCTGGTTAATCTTTATTTAACTTCAGTATCCTATAAATCAGGAACATACTTTTTTTGAATTCCATGGGATATGTATATAAAATAGATAATATATTGTGTGTGTGCCTGTTCGTGTGTGTGTGTGGAGAGAGATAGAGAGATTTTAAAGAATTTTCTCACGTGATCGTGGAGGTTGACATGAGCAAAATCTGCAGTAAGTACAGGCAGGCTGCAGACCCAAGATGAGCAGATCTTGCAGCTTGAGTCCAAAGGCATCGAAGGCAGAATTATCTCTCCCTCAGGGGATTCAGTCTGTTTTCACTTAAAGTCTTCAACTGATTGGATGAAGCTCACACATATTATGAAGGGGGATCTCAAAGTCTAGTTATTTAAATGCTAATCTCATCTAAAAAAATACCTCACAGCAAAACCTAGACTAGCGTTTGACCAAATATCTGAGGACTGTGGCTTAGCCAAGTTGACACATAAAATTAACCATTAAATTTATGTGTGTGTGTGTGTGTGCATGCGTGTGTGAAGTATGACATAAATGTTTTTTAATGCTACAAATTTTTTGGTAAAATCATTTGCTGATGTTACACCATTCCATAAAAATAAGTACTTCAAAATATACTGACAGGTGTCTCTGTTGTTAGACTTGGTGGCATCCATTCCTGTCATCCCAGTATATTTTCCCTCCTTCTTCCTTTCAATATTAGAACCATTGCACCACCAAGTTTAAATGGGTACATGGCTACTCACTTTAAAAACTAAATTTTACAGTAACCCTTGTAGCTAGTTATCTTGAGGTCATTTAGTTTTGCCAATTAGATACAAATGGAAAGAGTGTATGCACCTTCCAATCTGCATCTTTAAAAATACAGTTACTTACTGTTCCTGCTTTTTCTTCCCACTTCCCTCAGGCTGGATGCCAGAAGTGGGAGTGACTCAACTAGAAACAGAAATTCCATGTGGAGATGGAAGCAAAATAAAATGGAAAGAACCAAAGTTTCAGAATAACTTCATGGTACAGAGCTATTCCACTCTCTCCTAGATCAGCCAGATGCTTATGCAGAATATGAGTAAACTTTCTTGTCTAAACTATATCTGGAATCTCTTTCCTATTGTAGTGTAGTCTTTATTCCAGTAATAAACTACACTTTTTACCAAAATTTCCATTTTACAAGTAACACTGTGATGCATATGTCATAATTTTTTTCTGTATTTTTGATATTTAAGAACTTCTATTTATAAATTGCTTTATGAAAAGATTGGATCCACTTGTACTGCCACCTTCTGTTTATAATAATAGTGATATCATTGAAACCTAATTCCATGAAACTCCTTTATGACCTGAGAGAGATCAAAGCTATCTTCTCTTTGTGCTTAATCAGACTTTTTACATACTCTATTCACTCTGCTTCTTTCCCTTAGCTCTTAGAATTATTTAAGTATAGGAAATACCACTGAAGTTGAAAGGGCTGGGAAAGAAAAACAACATTTGGTTTTCCTTCAGGGCTTAGAGGAAGAAAATAATCATCTTCATTACATGGTATTTTTCATGTTTAACCTGACTTTCAGTAATTAAAACCTCTAATTACATTAATTAAAAGGCTACTCTAAAATTAATTGTATTTGGAGGGGAAATTATTAAGGAAAATTTCCTTTGCATTTTCCTTTGACTTCAAATGTTTCTTACTGTTGACTCAGTTCAAATGGCCCTCCATGTGCTGTTCTGATTACACTGTTCTTTCCACTTCAGATGAAGGGAAGCTCAAAGCCCATCTGGAGCTTTTATCTTTAAGCCCTCCACCCACCTCCTTCACCCTGTGTTGCTTTGACCTACAGTCAATTGGACAACTCCATTATTGTGAAAATGCCCTGTTGAGAATTTATAATTTAACCCTATTTTAATTTTGTTTATATGAATATTTTTCATAAGTTTTTAGAGACCAAGATTTCTGATAGCAGCCACGCTCCCACAAATGTGACAGTGACTCAAGTGGTGAAGATGAATCCCCGGCAAAAGCTGATCACAGCATCTCTTAGCTGGCAGCTTGGGGAGCCCCAAGCCTGCTTTCCCTTGGCCTGTATTGCTCTCAAGCAGCCAGCAGGTTCCCAGACATTTTCTCAGGCCCAAACTGTCATGACTTAGGCAATTAATGTGGTAATGAGCGTTTGGCATCCAAAATGTTATTTCCTGCAGGGTTTGTCACATATTTCAGAGAACATTGGGAGCAAGCAAAATTCTGCTTTGTCCCTTCCCATCCCCAAATTGTTGGCCCTTGGAAATCTCATACATTAAATGCATACCAGGGGAACAGACAGACAAAATAGGGGGAGAAGGGAGCACTTGAAATTGCCGAGATGGAAAATGATCTCGTGAAAGTGGGGTGATACAGAGAAAAGAGGTCCAAGAGAATGTTAAGTATAATTGTTTTCTCTACTGCCAACTTTTACAAACTAACATTTCTTTAATTCAGATTAACTCTAAATTTCAACACATATTTATGGGAGACTGACCTTCCTTCTGAGAATCAGAGGGTCTCACCTTTTCTGTACACATGAAACTGCATCCTCACATTGAAGAAGAGTGCACAAGACTGAGAACAGATCTCTGGCAAATTTCTGACACAAACTTACAGTTTTCTAGGCATCTATGTCTCTGTAACTGAACTCAATTTTAAGATAGGGAAGTGTTTCATTTAAATTGTGAGGTGAGAAAAGTTACAGAAGGTTCACTCCTATAAAATTTCCTGAAGCAAATCTGCACAATGTCTTTTCCTCTGATGGGGTTTCAGTGCCATGTGTAATAACTATTCTCTGAAACAAATACAGCAGACTCATCAATGTGATACATCTTTTAATTACTAAATTAACTAAACATTGATGATGGAAATCAGAAAACAATAGATAATGCTTGGGGAAGTGGCATAGTTTGTTAGGGCCATTTTCATCCCTTTTTAGCATTTGGAATATTTTGTAATGAAGCCGAGAGTGTCCATGTCAGGTTTAATATTCTAAGGCTCTATGACCTGCATGACGTAGCAGATTCTCCAAGAGTGGACAACTGTTCTTGTTCATAGGTATCTTCCCAATATGTATGACCCCATAGGACATCTGGGATATCCACATGTACATTTAGGGAACACTTTCAGGAGAGTAGTGCTTTGTGAGTGGAGCTTCATAACTGCAATGCAGTGGCTGTGCAGATGGCCACATTTTCCTAAATCCATGTCTTTTTTCTAGCTCTACAGCCTAAGAAATCTGACATAGTACAGCTGTCTCCATATGTGCCCACAGAGATGGAACCATTGTCTCTTGCTTAAAAGTCTGCATACCTTTCTCAATACCTATGGCCTGGACGATAACCCACAATCTTTCACTCTCTACATCCCTTAGCCTCTTACACACAGACCTACAAGGAATACAGTAACACCATTTGAAAATATTTTTTTCTATACTATTCATAAAAATACAATTAAATTACTGAGATGTTGAAAGGGAGAGAGAAAAAGAGCAGAAAAATAGAATGGGGCAACATAGTAATAGTGTTTGGGTAATCTACTGCTGCCTAAAATCTACCTCCCAACTGTGGCTTGAATAATAGCACCATGGTCAGATCTCTCATCAGTGACAGTCAGACTGCTGGGGCGGGAATCATCATGTATCTTGTTATGGACTGGAAACATCAGCTAGAGGATGGAGCACCAGCCTTCCATGGTCCCTCAAGCTCTATGTTATTTCTACAGCATGGAGGCTCAGGGACTTCTTCCATGACTACTCAGAGCTCAAACTGCATGTGTCCCCAAAGAGAGAGAGAGTCAGAAGGGAACTTTACCGCAATGTATGAATTAATCTTAAAAAGCACACAGCAACTTCCAACGCATTCTATTTGTTAGAAGTGAGTTATTAAGGCCAATCCGTATTGGGGAGAGGATTAAACTCCACAAAAAGTAGGGCGGGTTGTCAAAGAATTATCAGATGTATCTAAAAACCACCACAAATAAAAATGTCATTTATTTTCTATTTCTAACATTAATCCTCACAATAACATTACGTTAATGATAATATCTATACTTTTTCAGATGCTTAGTACATGCCAGGCATATTAAGGATATCTGCAATATATCCTCTAAAGTAGCTACATTAAAAAAAAAAAGTAGCTACATTATCATCCTCAATTTAAAGATGAAGACTGACATTTAGAGAGGTTCATAATATGCCCACGGTCCTACTGCTAGTAGAGGTGAGAACTAATTTCTACCAGGACCTTCATACCCCAATGGACTCTCTCTTCGGCAGTACCCTCTACCCACTACACCAACTTACATATCCTTCAACTTGATATTCTATATAATATTGATTCATGGGGCAGGCATCCTACATGATTTTGCTTGTTCTTTGGTTATATCATTTTACATCTTGCTAATCTACAAATCAAATATTTACATTGAATGAAAATGCTGTTATGGATATAAGAGATGTCACTGCTGTTCGTGAACTCATGACACACTCTCAGAGAAAGCAGTGGATAGTAAAAGAAATTAACTTGTAAAACCACTAATTTATGTTGACACAGAGTGAAACTGAAAATAAGGAGGAATTTGTAGCTGATAGGTAACACCCGGAAAAACTGCTGAGTGGTTCTCTCTTAATGGGAACATTCTGAAGTATTTTACGACAGATGACAGTATTGTCCACTATTATTACTTCTTATTCAGCAGGAGTTATTAAAAGAGCCTCTAAGCCAAGTTGCTTAAATCATCAATAACATTCATGTAAACATCCACCACAGTATAACCAGATACATCACTCTGGGGAAGCATGACAACTGACTCGGGGCAAACAGTGTGTTAAAACTAGCCATGAATATATCTTGCATAATAATGTAAGAATCAAATATACTATATACCAGTCCTAGAGGTTTGAAATGATGTGTATGGGTATGATGATGACTTCATTTTAATGACTTATGCACTAATAAAGGATAATAAGAAAGATCAGTCATGGCACTTAAGCAATTCTTAAGTATTCTTCATTTTACTGTTTCATGATATTTTACCTTCAAACTATAGAATGTCAACCAAAGTTGGTAAATCTAGTAATAAAGAACTATTCACAGTCAATTTTATACATACTTAAAGGATCTGAGAAGCTGAATATGAAAAACATACACTGCACATTTTAGTCTAATTTTATATTAACTACTTTACATTTCCCACATGTTCTAATCTTTAAGGATTACCACCTTCACTCTTAGATTTGAAAATTACCTGTACCTTCAACTCATAGATATTTACAGATAGAGTGTTAGCTTTTGGTTATTAAAACATGAGTTTTGAAAAGTTAGATTGAGTCGGCATGAATGAGGGATTTTAAGCTAAGAATTCAATGGATAAACTCAGTCTTTGTTACTCAGTGTGTGCAATATTTAGGGCAAGTCTCTAAATCACTTAGTAGTTCGAGTTCACATTTAAAGATTGTACTATTAGAGATTGTATTTCAAATGTACTTTTCTCTAGAATGCCTTATACATGATATGCATGATTATCTTTGAATCCTGGAAGAAGAAGGAGCATCATCACACTGTAAATTGGGAAATGAGACATACTCAGTGTATATGACTTATCACGGAGCCAGTTAATAAAACATTTCCTGGACGTCATTCTTCTCCCCCACCCCAACAAAAGTAAGTCTACTGCTCCTCAATCTGGATTTCTGTTTATTACATTATTTCCATTAATGGAAATCAGAAGCACAGTAGCAGAAATTGTTCCTTAGTGCACCAAGACCGACTCTTTTACTGTACCAAATATTCAAAGAGGAAAATTAAGGATCTGTGTATTTTTGGTACCATTTCTAGCAGGGGTGACATGTAAGCCTTCTTTACATCCATCCTTTTTCCACATAAAAAGAGACAAGACAAAAGGAACTCTTATTTTAGAGGCATTAGGGTTAGAATTAGACTACCAAGTTCTAATCACATGGAAAAAAATGCCTAAAACTCTTCTTTATTCTTAGATACTCCACCATAACATTATAAAACAATTTATTGAACAGTATAAAACTAAATTAGATACTCCACAAATTCAGAGTGAATACACTATTTCATCTTTTTTTCCCAGTTACTCCCTATACACTGACATGTCTTACTATCATAAACTTCACTTTTTGCAAGTAATACTTCCCACTCCAAAATTATCCATAGATTCAAAGGTCTTGTTTATTCTAACAGAAGTTAGAATTTTGCATCCAAAGTCCAAATGTCTTTTTCTTCAATTTTGCCACTGTGATCTAAACCAGCATCATTTTTCTCTTGAAACAGCATCCTAAATTATTTACCTGAAGTCCCTCTTGTCTGTTCAACACAAAGCACCCACCATGATAGTTGTTTAATGTAAATCAGATCATATATTTCCACTTCTAAAAAAATTCCATGGCTTTCCATAGCACATGCAAGAAAATTCAAACTCCTTAGCATGGGCATAAGAGTCTCATTGTATGACCCTTGCCTACCTCTCCAAGTTCATCCCCTACTACTCTTTGCTGATAGACCTTGAGTCAACAACATTAAACTTCTTTCTGTTCCTTCAATAGTCCGATATTGTTTGTGCCTTTAGAACTTTTGAACTTAGTGCTTATTCTTGATAGAAACCTAGGTCCAAGAATGCTAAGTGTGGCTTCTTTATATCACTCCATATAACATGCACACCTTCTTTCCCCACAAACCCAGCCATTTTCCACTATATCAGTTAATTTTTATATTGTTTTGACAGTTATCATTAAGATACATTTTTGCTTCTCATTTATTTATTCCCCTATTACCTCTGTCCTTATTACTAGAACCTAAGTTCCTGAGAGTTAGTTTTCTAGATTGTTAGAATATGGAAAAATATCTGGCACATAGTAGGCTTTTGTTAAATATTTGATGAGTAAATCTTTAGTGATTTTTTGAATAATTTGAGGCATAAGGTGCCTGAAGAAAATCTACCTCCTTCACCACCGCTGTTGCTTCATGTTGTCACTAAAGTTAGATGCAGGAGACCAGACAGGTAGACCAAGGACTACTGACTAAAACAAATGGCAAGAAAAGACCAATAAGTCCTCAAGAGTCAAGATGCTGGAGGAACAAGGCATAGCTTGGGCTGCTGATGTTATAGGAGGAATAGTCTCCTCAGGACTCACTGAAGATGCTGGAAACTCAGCTAGGCCTGAGCTGTGAATAGTTTTCACTTTTTATCCTGACTAGATAGAACTTTGCCACTAAGGTCTGTTTCTACCAGCTTTCTTAGGCATTGTATTGCTTCGCCTTACTTATTCTTTAAACACTCACAGTGTTTGAGTGTGTGTATTATTTTAAAGGAGGAATTTGATCTTTCTGCTGAGTTTTTGCACCAGATGTGGCTTACTTCTTCAAAATGACTCTCCTCCTTCCTGCATGTCCAGCAAACAACTCCCATCATTTGGCTTTCTGGACAAACATCTCTGATTTTTTGTGAATGCAAATATAGTTCTAAGCCACCAGAAACAACAAACAGCAGTAATAATAACAGCAGTTAATAACAAGAACTAACAGTTATGGTGTGTTTAATATGTGCTTGACACTATGTTGAACACTTAAGCATTATGAAGTGATATTACTATTCCAATATTATAAATGGAGAAACTCTTTGTGTATCAGCCAAAGTGATTTTTTTTTTAATTAGGATTCTTACCATGTAACTTTCTAGCTTAGAACTCTTAGATAACTTTTCAGTGTTCTTGGAATAAAGGGAAACTCCCTTAATGCAGCCCCCAAAGCCCTACAGGTCCCATCTTTCCCTCTAGCTTCATCTCACAACCTGGCCATCCTCACTCTCTGTATTCCAGACACATTGGCATCTTTCATAGTTAGCATGTTTCCTTATAACCAAGGGAACTTTGCACAGGCTATCCTCTTTCCTTGGAACCCTTTTTTCCTTCTCGCTTCTCAACTTTACAATTGCTTTTTTGAATATTTGATTAGCATCTGCTCCTCTCCATTTATTCATCTTCATTATGAAATCATTTTTTTAAATACCTGAGAGTTTGGATATTTACATGATAGAAGGGCATGCCAATCTGTTTCATTCCCATTCCTGACCCCTGCCCCAACAGCTCCCAATGAACCATATCTTTTACTAGTCATTGCTAGTCATGATCTTGTGCAACCACTCCCCTTGGATTTGTAATCAATAAATTATTTCAGAAGTAATACTGTCAAATTCTGAGCCTAATATGTAAGAATGCCTGTTAACTTTACATTTGTCTTTTTATCCATGGTGGAAGCCATCCACCATGTAAGAAATGCGAGTATCCTGAGACTACACTTTACAAATCCAATCTAGACTAATAGAGACACTGCAGGGAGAAAAATCAGGACTCCTGCTTGAATAGCTCCAGCAGAGCTCCCATCTATCAACCAGTATAAACTTGCCAGATGCTTGAATGAGGCCATTTTGAAAATGGATCTTCCAGCTCCATTTGAGCTTCGTTTGCTGATGCCACATGCAGCATAGAAAACCTGTCTCTTCCACGTTGTGCCCAAATCAGAGAACTGTGGGCAAATAAGTATCTGTTGTTGCTTTAAGACTAAATTGTGGAGTGGTTTGTTACATAGTAATAGACAAACAAAGTGAAAAGCAAACATTATTAGTTGACAGCCCAAAAGGCATATACTAAAGTTGAAGTGGGTAGTGGAGGAATCAGAAGTCATCTTGGCCTACACGGGGACTCATATTTTAGAAGTTTGTTTTGGAATAGGAAGAGACTTTGGAATATCTGCAAAACTGGTAAGAGAAAACTGAGAGTGAAAAGTCTTAAAGCGAGTTTGCTAACATTAAAGATATATAACCTTTTGAGAAATTTTCTAAAGAAGATGCAATAAAGATTAAGTATTTCAATTGTATTCTTTGGAAATGATTTCAGGCCAAGAATAGACAATGAAGAAAGAGCTTTAGGTTACTCTTAATAGAAATGCCCTTAGTGATGTTCCACTTCTAAAAAAAAAAAAAAAAATTCTATAAATAGGATAGACAGGGCTTCCCTGGTGGCGCAGTGGTTGAGAATA
>NC_041226.1:32359188-32365482 GCF_002837175.3 Physeter macrocephalus | reverse complement strand
GGCCGCTGAGCCTGCGCGTCCGGAGCCTGCGCTCCGCAACGGGAGAGGCCACAACAGTGAGAGGCCCTTGTACCGCCAAAAAATAAATAAATTAAAAAAAAAAAAAAAAAAAAGGATAGGCAGCATTATAGAATCATCACTTCATGCTGCTTACACACACATTTTATAGTGCTTTTAAAATTAATTTATTCAATTTGAATAAGTTATATTCTGAAAATATTGGTTTAAATTGGACTAGTGAGGTTCAAATAAATAGTTATGAATAGCTATGGATTTCAGATTATAAACTCAATTGTGCACAAAACATAACTCCATTTTCTGCATCTGAAATTAACTTTCTTTTATGAGCTCTCTTCCTTGGGATGGGAGAATTTGAACACTTTCAGTTCAGGGTCTATTCTACTCTGTATGCTGAGTTATGTCAGGGTTCCTTAGAACTTCATATAGTGGCATTTTATGGGAATTTCTGGCAGTCACCCTTGCGTTCTTCATTTCTACATTTGCTAAGAATGCTTCAAGAATGACTCTCAGTGTTAGGATATAAAGAATCAATCTAGCAAAAGCTACCGTCTCTGGAATCAATTGTCTTCAGATTCAGATTCTGCCATTTCACTAGCTGTGTAACTTTGAGCACATCAAGCAAACACTTTGAACTCATTGTCTTAAGTGGAAAAAGGGGAATAATTATACAACCCACTTCTTAGGACTGTTGAAGGGATAAATATAAAATACATCTGAGAAATGTATCATACAGATATGACCATAGTAAACTCCTAATGCATATTAGCCATTGTGCTTCATGAAGGCGTCTCCTGAAGAGTTTTTATTTCCAAGGTATGAATAGTGTCTCCACACAGCTCTGTTAGGCAGGGTGAAGGGAACTAGTCTCCTCCATATCACAGTGGAATGCAACCACTTATGGGTAGAATCATTGTATGCTTCCTCTTTTTATTTTTACCCTTCTGGGAGACAAGAAAAACACATTTCCAATTAAAGGGCACCAGAAATGTTATAAACCAAATGTAATCACCAAAGTTGGAACTCTACCAGAAAACCCAGAAAAAGAAAGAAAAACGGCAAGCTTCTATTGCAGAGGAACTCTAAAAGGGACACTGATTTAGTTTATTTCAGTTCAATTCAAAATAATCTTTACCTATTGCATATCAACCACCTTGATAGTTTATAATCTACAATGACAGAATAAAACAAAGTGCAGAGTCCTTGTTGTCTTTGGGGAAATAATGCATATTCATAAAACAAATAATAATGATCTTAATAAATAGCTGCATGGAGCACTTACTGTGTACAAAATACTATCAATATTTTTGCTTCTTTTCTTGTATTTAAACTTCACAAAACATCTATGAAATGAGAAAACTGGGGCAACAAGTGCTTAAGTGACTAGTTTAGGTTCATATACCTAGAAAGTGGCAAAACTGAGATTTGGCTGAGGCATCCTAATCCCAGAGCATTCTCTCTTCACCAATACACTGTGCTACTAACTTTATAATTGATCTAAACAAAAACTAAAAGCAAACATATAATACACGATATATATCTCTGTGTTAAAATACAGAGCAGGAAAATTTCCCATCATATAGGAATTGAAAAAAAGGCATTGAAGTATATTTCCATTTGATGAGGGCTTTGAAAGATGGGTATAAAGAGAGGTTAAAAACATCAGTAACAGTGGTTTAGGTAGGGGAGAGAATAGATGAGCAAAGTTAGGGAAGAGGGAAAGTATAGGGTATGTCAGGAGACAAATGAAGTTGCCACTTTAGGAAGAGTTTAAGTTAAACAGGCAACACAGAAGGAGATGATTTTTCAGATAACAATGGGAACCATAAAATATCTATGTCTGAAGACTTGTTTTCTGTAGCTAATGGGTGGTGGATTGCAAATTGAAACATAGGATCTGTCAAATATAGAATGAAAATAATTGCCTAAATCTTTACCTCCTTACCTATTATTTTCCCCCTAGACAGAAGGACTATAAAAAAGTAATAATAAAACATTTTTAAAGGTATCCAAACTTTTCTTCACATGAAATATCTTGTAGAAATATTATGGAACTATATATAAAGGTAGAACTACCCTATTTGAAAGAGGAAGCAGGGGAAGGAGGTATAAATCTGCCCATCTGGCTAATCTTCCTCTTTCTGTTTTTTCTCTGAACACAAGGGCTCTGTGGATTGTATCTGAAAAGTATAATGGTAAACCTGTGACCAGGGTGCCACCAAAATCATGTAAAAACATAATAGTTTTACTCACTTTATCTATTATTTTATCTATTTTTCTCTCATTCCTTCTATTTCATCTACTTTTACATTATTTTCTTGCCTTTTTTTTTTCCTTTTATTTTTCTATGCTTGAACTGGTCACTATAGGCTATGGTCACTTAATTGAAATCATAGGCAAAACTGTTTGGGAAAGTTCCTGAGCCACTGGCCCCTCAATGCTGTCTATTGATGCACCATGTTAAATGCTACTGGTACTAAATTAGAAGAGATATTTTTCCTATAATCTGCTCAGTTCTTCAGTGTAAAGGTGCTATTTCAGCATAAATATGTACTGCCTTACAGAACATGGTGCCAATGATGTCAGTCAAGCCTAAAAGTTCTGATTTTCCCTAGATCAGATTTGTACAGACAGGATGGACTTGTCAGATTAAATTAGAGCTTCTGGAACTGATTTTATTTGGTCATTCCATGTAAAAATGGTCTTAATAACATTTATTCCTTCATTAAACTTACATTTTCTGGGAGCTTACCTTGGGTATGAATTTTGTGCAAGACACTGGAGCACATGATATATTTTTGTTGTCCCCTGACCTCTAGAATCCCATCTTGGAAACTCTAGCTATATTATATACATACTCGGGGGGGAAAGATCCTAGTGCTTCAAAATCACTCACTGTTGCTAACTGCAGCACTTTTAAAGATCTTGGATGGATTGCATATGCTTGATATGGCAGCAGCAATTCATCTCCATTTTGAAGCTAGACCATGGTAAACTGCCCTGACAGGCTTCCCTCATTTGGTTTATTTTTCTGAGATGCATAAAATGTGGACTGAATACTGACTTATCTAAGAGTGATGTTGTACAAAAATACCTGCAATTTCTAAACACTTCATAGTGACTAAAGTTCCACATAATCATTAAACACTGTTAATATTAAGTACTTTATGTAGAATCATTAAAAATTACTGTAAATATTTAGACATCAAAGAAAGAGCATAAAGTTAGTAAACTGACTTTTCACATTTTTCAATCAGAAAATAATTTCCCAACCTCTGTATTCTGTAGAAGAATCCAATTTAAAGAATTACAATAGTTTTTGAACCAAGATGAGTGGGTAATTAGAACATTCACATTTTCTAAGACAGAAAAGAACTAGTTCTGAACAATGAATTACATAATCGTGTTTTATTTGAGAAGGATAACAGGTTGTTTTTAAATGGATTGTTGTCATTCCAAATTGCTGTTGGGAGTGATTCAAATAAGAGCTTCCTAGTGTTACAAAATCAGAATGCAGATTGGAACATATTCTTATAATTGCACCAAACAAGGTACATCATTGGTCAGTTCAAATACAAGTGCATATGTTTATTCTCATGAATAAAGTAAAAATTATAAAGTACCTGATGCATGTTCATAGTAATAACCTTTTCCCTTTTTCCTTATTGTCTGGTATTTATTGACTTTGAATAAAATAAGAGAACAGAGGTTTCTTATTTCTCCATCTTTCTGTTGAACTACAAAATACTGTCACCAGAACTATTCTATAAAAACATATATTTTTCCATTCAATTACCAAGCAATAGGCTAAATCATATTTTAGGAGTGAAAAAAAAGCACTAGATATTTGTAATACAATCCACTAAGTTAAGAGATTATATGAAATATCTATGAGTCAGCAGATCACTGTGACAAATGAAATTGTTGGATCAACCCACAAATGGACCATGACAGTGAGCAGATAGATCTAATGAACATATAAGAGTACTGTTAGGTGGTCCTTTCTCTCAGATGGTAGGCATAAACTATGTATTATATATGGAATTGATTTGAATAAAAGATGCCAGTAGCTTTTTCCAGAGTAATTTCACATAAAAATGTACTTTATAAAACAAAAGCAGGTGTTGCCCAGAGGGCTTCTCACATATTGCTATTTCATTCTTGGCTTCATTACTAAAATTCCATACTGGTATTTCCTGTTTATTTTTGAAAGTTCTAAAAAATAGTTAATGTTTCATGTGGTGTTTCCAGGAAATCTATAATAAAGTCCATGGATTTATTTTGCATAAAATGTGTGGATTATTCAGAATAATTGAATTCAATTTCTGACTCTGAATTTTTAAAATTTTGGGTTCTTGGGCAAATGAGTTACAAAGAGTCATTGTTTTCTTTTCTTTTTCCCACTTCCCTGTGTTTATTTATTTATTTATTTATTTACTTATTTATTTATTTAACATCTTTATTGGAGTATAATTGCTTTACAATGGTGTGTTAGTTTCTGCTTTATAACAAACTGAATCAGTTATACATATACATATGTCCCCATATCTCTTCCCTCTTATATCTCTCTCCCTCCCACCCTCCTTATCTCACCCCTCTAGGTGGTCACAAAGCCAGGAGCTGATCTCCCTGTGCTAAGCAGTTGCTTCCCACTAGCTATCTGTTTTACGTTAAGTAGTGTATATATGTCCATGCCACTCTCTTACTTTGTCCCAGTTTACCCTTCTCCCTCCCCGTATCCGCAAGTCCATTCTCTAGTACGTATGCATCTTTATTCCCATCTTGCCCATAGGTTCTTAATGACTTTTTAAATTTTTTTTAGATTCCATCTACATGTGTTAGCATACGGTATTTGTTTTTCGCTTTCTGACTTACTTCACCCTGTATGACCATCTCTAGGTCCATCCACCTCACTACAAATAACTCAGTTTCATTCCTTTCTATGGCTCAGTAATATTCCATTGTATATATGTGCCACATCTTCTTTATCCATTCATCTGTTGACGGACACTTCGGTTGCTTCCATATCCTGGCTATTGTAAATAGAGCTGCTATGAACATTTTGGTACATTACTCTTTTTGAATTATGGTTTTCTCACGGTATATGCTCAGTAGTGGGATTGCTGTGTCGTATGGTAGTTCTACTTGTAGTTTTTTGAAAGGAACGTCCATACTGTTCTCCATAGTGGCTGTATCAATGTACATTCCCACGAACACTGCAAGAGGGTTCCCTTTTCTCCACACCCTCTTCAGCATTTATTGTTTTTGTAGATTTTTTGGTGATGGCCATTCTGACTGGTGTGAGATGATATTTCATTGTAGTTTTGATTTGCATTTCTCTAATGATTAATGATGTTGAGCATTCTTTCATGTGTTTGTTGGCAATCTGTATATCTTCTTTGGAGAAATGTCTATTTAGGTCTTCTGCCCATTTTTGGATTGGGCTGTTTGTTTTTTTAATATTGAGCTGCATGTGTTGCTTATAAATTTTGGAGATTAATCCATTGTCAGTTGCTTCATTTGCAAATATTTTCTCCCATTCTGAGGGTTGTCTTTCCGTGTTTTTTTATGTTTTCCTTTGTTGTGCAAAAGCTTTTAAGTTTCACTAGATCTCATTTGTTTATTTTTGTTTTTATTTCCATTTCTCTAGGAGGTGGGTCAAAAAGGATCTTGCTGTGATTTATGTCATAGAGTGTTCTGCCTATGTTTTCCTCTAAGAGTTTGTTGGTGTCTGGCCTTACATTTACGTCTTTAATCCATTTTGAGTTTATTTTTGTGTATGGTGTTAGGGAGTGTTCTAATTTCATTCTTTTACATATAGCTGTAGAGTATTCCGAGCAGCACTTATTGAAGAGGCTATCTGTTCTCTACTGTGTATTCTTGCCTCCTTTATCAAACATAAGGTGACCATATGTGTATGGGTTTGTCTCTGGGCTTTCTATCCTATTCCATGGTTCTATATTTTTGTTTCTGTGCCAGTACCATACTGTCTTAATTACTGTAGCTTTGTAGTATAGTCTGAAGTCAGGGAGCCTGATTCCCCCAGATTCGTTTTTCTTTCTCAAGATAGCTTTGGCTATTCAGGGTCTTTTGTGTTTCCATACAAATTGTGAAATATTTTGTTCTAGTTCTGTGAAAAATGCCAGTGGTGGTTTGATAGGGATTGCATTGCATCTATAGATTGCTTTGGGTAGTAGAGTCATTTTCACAATGTTGATTCTTCCAATCCAAGAACATGGTATATCTCACCATCTATTTGTATCATCTTTAATTTCT